>NW_024884374.1:0-10973 GCF_019232065.1 Centrocercus urophasianus | reverse complement strand
TGTGCCATCCCTGCCCATCCTGTGCCATCCCTGCCCATCCTGTGCCATCCCTGCACATCCTGCCAGTGCTTCCAGGAGCAGAGCCCAAAGCTGCACACAGTACTCCAGGTGTGGCTGCTCCTGCCCCAGCCCCAGCAGGACAACCACCTCTTGTGACAGAAGGCTGGCTGAGTTCAACGCAACCCAAAATGCAGTTGGCCCTCCTGGAGGCCAGGCCCTCCTGCTGGCCCACGGTGAGGCTGATGGCAGCACAGCCTTCTGAACGCTGCCTGCTCCTCCCAGCTCAGGACATACACAGATATAAATACCAGGCAGTAGTGCCTGTGCGTTTGCTCTTTCACTGACCTCAAGTAACATGACTTCCATACACACGTGTATCCTACAAGTATGAGCAATCATCATGAAAATATGCACAGCACTTTTCTTTAAAGAGCAAAGTGCTCCAAACTGAAAATACGACATAGTAAGTACTGATAACACTTGCAAGTTGCTTATGTTTAAGAAGAAAAATGAGTGATTCAGGGGAGCTCATCAGTTAGGGGCACATACTGGAAATCAAAAAAATAAAGGAAAAACACAAAACCACAACAAGCAATAACAAAATCATACAAGATTCTTCTTTTAGAGTGAAGTAAGGATATAATCAAAATAGAGGTGAGTAAATAAGTAATACAAATGACATGGACATGTTGCAATCTCTGCTGTAACTCGCTCTCAGTTAAAGAACTTAATGTATTTGACTCAAGACCAACGATGATGCAAAGTTGAAAGCAACAGAAGAGTTTTACAGTGTTTCAGTAACAAAAATGATTTGTAACAGAACAGTAACAGAAATGATTATGATTCAGATCTCATTTGATAGATATGAAAACATAGGTAGTTGTTGACACTGAGCATTTCTGTTAAGTACTTAGAAATAAGTCACAGAAGATGCTCGTGGTTTATGCAGATGACAAAATAAAGACATGTTGATTACTACAACCACCCCTACAGAAAGGTGCTAAAGTCAGAACTCTTCACGTTGGTGGTGAGGCCCTGGCACTGCAACGGGTGCCTCATCCCTGGAGGTGCCCATGGCCATGGATGGGGGCCCTGGGCAACCTGAGCGGGTGGGGGACAGCCAGCCCAAGGCAGGGTTGGAATAAATGATCTTTAATACATGGAATAAATGATCCCATCCAAATCAACCCCTCCACAATCCTCTGGTTACTGTAGGATCCATTCTGCTCTTTATATCACGGAGAGGTGAGAAGCTCTCTTCTCACTGTAAAAGGAACCCACGGGAGCAGTTCAGATGCAGACACCTACAGTCAAACAGACAAACCAGGTCTTCTTTATACACTGCAATGCAATGCAGCGTCAGAATTGAAACTGCAAAAGCATTTTGTGTAAGTATTTAACAAGCACTAAAATGTACAGCTGCAAACTGAATGGTGTATGCAAGCTGCTACTCTTCAATTAGCTGCTGTGATAAAAAAACTGCTGAGCACATTCCAGACACAGAGATCCTATCAAGAGCTGCACACACTGAAGAATGCTGCCTCGGTGCTTCAGCTGGGCCGATCAAACTGTATTTAACTCAGATTTCAAGAATTTCTTCACAAGACGGATATGACAGAGGAATTCTGTGACTGAACAGCGCTCAGGCAGAGCCAGTCTTAGTCTCACACACAGGTCCCACAGGGGCTTACAGCAAAGCAATGGAGGGGAGAGAAACCACCACAAGAACAGGAATAAGCAGCCAGGACAGAGCAGAACTTGTAAAACCAGGACTTCAATGTTTTCAAGGATAGGAGGGAAGCAGAACAGTTGTAATGGTTTACAAACAAAAACGTAAAGAATGTTCACAATTAAATTCCCTTGTAACTAGATGCATTTGTAGGCATTTGAAATAAACAAATTTTGGTTATCAGGAAAATGACAGCAAGATTGCTAAATATTGCAGCTCAGCGTTGGCCCTTCAGTAAGAGTGAATTTTGGAAAGGAAAAAAAAAGGATAAAGAAAGCCCAGGGGACTTCTCATAATGTCAGCAGATCAAATGCCATCCATGTTAGGACACTCGAAGCTCTGACTCAAGGCCAGGCTGGATGGGGCCCTGGGCAACCTGATCTGCTGGGTGGCAACCAGCCCACAGCGGGAGGTCGGAACTGGACGATTTTTAAGGTCCCTTCCAGCCTCAATTATGCTGTGAAGCAAATGGTGTCCTGGGCTCCATCAGCAGAGGGGTGGCCAGCAGGGACAGGCAGGGGACTGCTCCCGTCTACTCTGCTTTTCTGAGGCCCCACCTGCAGCACTGCATCCAGGTCTGGAGCCCCCAGCACAAGGAAGACAGGGAGCTGTTGGAGAGGGTCCACAAAGAGCCATAAAGATGCTCAGAGGCTGCAGCACCTCCCTACAAAGACAGGCTGAGGGAGCTGGGCTTGTTCAGCATGGAGAAGAGAAGCTGCGGGGTGACCTCAGTGCAGCCTGCAGTGCCTGAAGGGAGCCTGCAGCCAGGAGGGGAGTCAGCTCTGTGCAAGGGGAGATGGCAGCAGGACGAGGGAAATGGTTTGGAGCTGAGGGAGGGCAGCTGGAGGTTGGATGTCAGGGGAAGTTGTGTGCTGTGAGAGCGGTGAGGGGCTGGAACAGCTGCCCAGAGAGGCTGTGATGCCCCGTCCATCCGTGGAGGTGTTGGAGGCCAGGTTGGATGGGGCCCTGGGCAGCCTGGGCTGCTGTGCAATGGGGAGGTTGGTGGCCCTGCATTGGTGGGGGGTTGGAGCTTCGTGATCCTTGGGGTCCCTTCCAACCCAACCGTTCTGTGATTCCAGATGAGGACCACTCCAAAACTAGTGTCTCCTATTTTATCACGTTGGTCCGTGGTGAATCAGAGGTGGATGTTGATGGTTTGGCAGTAGAGGTCGAACCGTCCCAGTAATATTCTGTGACATTCCATTGCTGTGTTACAGCTGGCAGCAGAGGGGCAGCCTGATAAGATGGCACCTGACATGGAAGTCTGTATGAAGCAAAGATGTGCCACGAAACAATGGCACCCATGGACATCCATCAACACTTGTGAAGAGTTATGAAGACCACAGGGGATGTGAGCGCAGTGAAGGCTGGGTGGATTTCAGCAGTCAAGATGGTGGCAGTGAGTCACTTCCACTGCTGCACATCGTTAGGAATGCAGCACACAGGTCCTCATTCATTAGCTGGCAAAAATGCATAGCTAATTGTAGTCTCTGTGCTGAAAAATAGTAGTCTGTAGCTGAGGATGTGCTCCATCAAACAGTGTCATTGTGCTTTGTAGCTGTAGTAGTTTTCATGGAAATAATTAGAAGGCATTACTTTTGGAGCAACTACATGCACTGCTACATTCTGTAACCTTTATTAATAAAATACTCAACCTTTTGCAAAAACAATATAGCACATCCTTAATATGTGTCAAAAGAGAACAAACCCAGAATAGTAACAGCTAAATGAAGAATGAAGCTCAGGGAGGAGCTGTTGTAAGCATAAGTGAAAACATCATTTAAAACACATCTGCGATTCAGGAAAAAGCACAAAATTTAAATGAACATTAATTTAGATTTCATAAGTCACAGAGGGACAGTGACAGACACATAGATGAATGACAGACTCATTTATACTGTTATCTGATCCACCTGGTGAACAGGGAATAAGAACTACACATAAACCAGATGAGGTTTAACAGAAGCAAGTGTAGAGTCTTGCATCTGGGGAGGAATAATTGCATGCACCAATACAGGTTGGGGGATGAGCTGCTGGAGAGGAGCTCTGCAGAGAGGGACCTGGGTGTCCTGGTGGACGACAGGTCGGCCATGAGCCAGCAGTGTGCCCTTGTGGCCAAGAGGGCCAATGGCATCCTGGGGTGCATTAAAAAGAGCGTGGCCAGCAGGTCGAGGGAGGTGATCCTCCCCCTCTACTCTGCTCTGGTGAGGCCTCATCTGGAGCACTGCGTCCAGTTCTGGGCTCCCCAGTACAAAAAAGACAAGGATCTCTTGGAAAGAGTCCAGCGGAGGGCCACGAAGATGGTGAGGGGCCTGGAGCATCTCTGCTATGAGGAAAGGCTGAGTGAACTGGGTCTGTTCAGCCTTGAGAAAAGGAGACTGAGAGGGGACCTGATCCAGGTCTATAAATATCTGAGGTGTGGGGGGCAGAATGGCGAGGCCGGACTGTTTTCAGTGGTGAGTGGAGACAGGACAAGGGGAAACGGCTGGAAACTGCAGCATAGGAAGTTCTGCACCAATGTGCGAAGGAACTTCTGTACAGTGAGGTGACGGAGCACTGGAACAGGCTGCCAGGGAGGTGGTGGAGTCTCCTTCTCTGGAGATGTTCAAGACCTGCCTGGATGCCGACCTGTGAGACCTGCTGTAGGGAACTGCTTTGGCAGGGGGGTTGGAGTCAATGAGCTCTGGAGGTCCCTTACAACCCCTACAAATCTGTGATTCTGTGAAACAAAGGCACATTCAGTGAACCTAGAAGAGAAGACAAGGTGCATATTGCATGGAATGGGAAGCAAGAAACTGAGAAAGGTCTTCAGAAACATGGAAGAAACAGCACAGCAAGCTGCCCCACAAAGTAAAAGCTGAAGAGTTTGCACAGCCCCAAGGGCAGGAGCCAACACAGCATGGCAGCAGAGCTAATGCTCACTTTGTAGCAGCACGTACAGCCTGATGTGCTGCAACAGCCCCAGGGACACAGATAAAACACAGGTGTAAGGGTATGACAGGAGGGAGGGAAACAGCAACAGTGTGAACCAAAGTGAACCAACTGAAGCCTCCTGTACTGCCTGTGACCCCACCTGCTGGGCCTGGGTTCGTTAATTTTCTTCACAGAGGCCCGTGGGGCTGTTTGGGCTCGGGCAGGATGGTGCTGACAGCACACGGATGTTTTGGTGTCTGCCAAGCAGTGCCGTGCAGAGACAAGGACCGCTCCGTCCTTGTGCTGCTGTGAGGGGCTGGGGGGCACAGCCAGGAGAGCTGAGCCAGCCTGGTCACAGGGATGTTCCTTCCCTTACGGAGTTGTGCATGGTGATAAAAGCTGGGGGAAAGAAGATGGACATCGAGGGAAGCGATCTGTCCTTCCATAAGGCCTCACGAATGACGAGCCCGCTTTCCTGGAAACGGACGGCCACTGCCTGCCAGCTGGAACTACTAACTGCATTCCTTGTTCTGCTTTGCAGCTTTTGCTCTACCAGTTAAGCTGTCTGTGTCCCAGTCCAAGAGTTCCCATGTTTTTCCCTTTCCAATTCCCATCGTGCTGTAGGGCAGTAAGAGCAGAACTGCATGAGGCGGCGAGTGCCCAAGAAAATACAGACGTCAAACGATACAGATTTTGTCAGCCACAGCCACCCACAGCATGAGCTCTGTGCTTTCTCCAACTGCCCATAGTGGTCACTGCTCCTCTGTGGGCAGAGCCAGCCAGGACGCTGATCCGACTGCACGAAGTTATTTGTATGATCCCAAAGAAGAAAAACATGGGAATAAAAGAAACTGAAGTAGTAACCTGTCCTTTTATACCACTGAAATGGAAAGCTTCACGAAGATCTCAATGACTGATATTTAAAAATGATTCTCTGCTGACCCAGCAGGTACAAGCACAGCTCTTGGCTCTCCACCTGGACATCACCAGTAACAACAAATTCTTCAGTCTCCACAAATTATATGTATTTTGCCAGGGGAAAGTGTTTGCAAATCTTTAATACTCACAAATTCATACACTGTGAACGTTAGGCCCTGCACTTCCTCCACAACACTTTCAATTTCTTTAATACCATTGAAAACACATTTGTAAATTGAAGGCTGTGTGCACATTAAAACTCAAGGTTATAAGTTCTCCCACTTCAGTACAACTGAAAACTATGGGCATGTGGTTGGTAAGCTATATTTTCTTTGCTGCAATTTAGGATCTTGATAGGAGCTGAATCATTTAAACAAATTACTTTTAGAATGCATTTACAGGCAGAGAACAAGACAGCTAAATTTCAGGGTAAAAATAAAAGAAATAAAACTAAAAGATACAATAAAAGAATGGCCCAGGTTGGAAGGGACCTCAAGGATCACGAAGCTCCAACCCCCCACCAATGCAGGGCCACCAACCTCCCCATTGCACAGCAGCCCAGGCTGCCCAGGGCCCCATCCAACCTGGCCTCCAACACCTCCAGGGATGGACGGGGCATCACAGCCTCTCTGGGCAGCTGTTCCAGCCCCTCACCGCTCTCACAGCACACAACTTCCCCTGACATCCAACCAAGCCTTTCTTCTTTGAGCTTAAAACCATTCCCGCTCATCCTATCACTGTATACCTGAGTAAAAAGTTGATTCCCCTCCCGTTTATAATCCCCTAGGTGTTACCTCAAAGAAGCATTTTGCCACATTTGCTGCCTTGCATTCAATGGACCTTGATCCCAACCATACACGAGTAAGAAAATCACAGGCAAGCTTCCAGGGATTAGCAGGTTATTATTCTCTTTGCCTGTACATATAACTTCTTTTGGGATGGACCTGCAGATCTCCTCCTTTTGGTCTGGTCTCTGTTTCTGCCAAGTGGCCCCAATCTTCTACCATTGGATCCCAAATAACAAGAACTACCAAACTGCCCTTCCAATGGACAAACCCTTAATCAGCAACAGCTGTGAGCTGCATTCGGCTGCTCAGTGCCTTAAGGCATAGGCAAACTAAACTGTCCCACAGTCCTCCCTGGACTCAGAATCCCAGAGAAAGTTCAGCTGAACAGAAAGGGACAAAACAGTAACAGAAAACATAATCACAGAGAAGTAAATGGATTGAAAATGTGGCTAGAATAGTGCAGTCCAGTAAAATGGAAAGACTCCTTCCAGAGAAGGTAACGCTGAAACAGCAGACCTACAAATTGTACGATTTGTAAGAATCAGACAAGATTTGTATGATTTTGTAGGATGTAGCCCAAAGTGCTGATTCCATCATGAGCTGAATTGAAAGGCATGTGGAAATCGTTCTGTATTTGCTTTACTTTCCTCTTCTTTTTTTTCATAATTCCACTCCAGGATGGATGCAGTACATTACAGCTCTGTGCTCCACGGAAACCACGCTCAGTAAACCACCACGAGTGTCTCCCTGGACCAGAGCTCCCCAGCTCACCAGCAGCAAAGAGCCACACATTGCAGGCACCAGGCAAAGTCCATAGCAGCGCTGCAGCAGCTGAGCAACATGGTTGTAAACAGGCCAAACCAGACAGTGACAAGCCCAACGTCTCTTAAAACCAAGAAGTTCTAAGCCAGGCTATTTAATTCCAGAGCAAAACAGACTGCATTTTCTCACTTCACCAGTGGCAATTTTACTAGTGAAAAGACCTGTGCAGGCTGTGAAAGACAAAAAGGCACTGAACCTTACAGCCATCCTGCATTGCTGACCGAGAACAGATGCAGCTGGGCACTTAAAGTGGAAGCAACAAGAGCAGAGGAACTAACGTTAGAAACTAGAGACCTGAGAGAGGGGGATTTGAGAACCTTACCGTGGAGATGACCTTCCAACAACAGCACCAGGGAAGCCTAAGAGCAAAGAGTTAAACATGCTAATTTAAACCTGCCGTGAAAAGTAGTGCATCCTACAAATCAATGACTACCACACGAGCTAATTGCAGTTACTCGTAGCAGCTGAACTAATAAACCACCACAAGGAACACTTGCTATCGCTCTCCCCCCACAGGCCTGCTCTTAGCACCACACTGGCTAACATCACTTGTTCTGAGCCAGGCCACCCTGCCGATCGCCCCCTCCCTGGCAGCGCCAGCAGAACCATCAGAGAAAGAGCTGTGCAACCAGAGGGCAGCTGAGGGCAACAGCAGCAAGCAAGCAGTTCAGGGCTCACTTCACAAAATACCAATACTTTCCAGATATCCGAAGCAATATATCTTCCAGTCCCACGCCACAGACACATTCTTCCCAGCTGGAACATGTTGCCTTTTAAAGGACTAACACCTACCTGTGCCAGACTAGGCAGACGGCGAACACCTACAGTCACATGTGTGCAGACCAAGAGGGAGCAACAACCTTATCCACAGCAGGACGGGGCAGGAATCCAGATATTGTATCATGATGAATGAGCAGCAGACATTCTAATTGACCTGAAGCAGGAGTAGCTCTGAGACAGCAGGTGGAGGACACATTTGGATCCAGCTCTGAAAAGAGAAAACAAAATACTGAGTGATAGAAAAGAAGTATACAATATAAATAAAAGCTTTCTAGAACAGACCAACCCATGTGATACTTCATAAGCAGCACAACTTGAAAGGAAGGATGCAACTGACAGTGACTAAAGCCCTCCCTGCACATCCATGTTGCCTGTAAGGTACTTCTGCCCAGGCACTGCACCACACCTGGATAGCTTGTAAGCTGTTCAGCTGTCAGTCTGTAGCCAGCTTGTGACTGAGCAGGTTGGAGATGAGGTGAAGTATACTTCCCTGTAATGTGTCGACATGTTGAGGCTTACGTGGTAAGAATCACAACATGGTAAAGTTTGGAAGACATCCCTGGAATAGGCCTGGTCTAACCAAGAAGATGGGGATGCTCATGAATCTCACATGAATGCTCTCGGTTCTATTTCTGCCATAGGACATCTCCAGTAACTCTGGGGAAAGCAGCCCAGTCTGGGAGCTGCTGACCAACCAGCCTGCTTTCATGCTTCAAAAAAGTACCTCTAAAGGCTCTCGACCTTCCTGGCATTTCCACAGGAACTACTGGCTACCCTGACAGGCTGTCAGTGCTGCAGACAGGAGAATGACTGACCCCACAGACTCAGGGTACAGTCAGGCAGCTTCAGTAGCTGCATGTTCACAATAAGGTCCAGAATCGATGGGCCTGAGGAGGAAAAGGCCGCTCCTTGGAAAGGAACATACGAGAGCATGACTTTGTTTTAACAGCCCTCCACTGCAGGTGATGAAGGGCAGAAGCATTACAGCACAACAAATGTGCACCCACAGCACTCACAGGTGTGAGCTCACACCCAGCCATGCAGTTAGAAGCAGCTGTTCAGAGAACAGGCAGACAAGAAAGGAAACACGAGCATCACGGTGCCAGGCTGGGCAGTCCAGGGCAGCAGCAGAGCAGACAGCCCCAACTGGGCAGTAAGGAGTCTCAGCTCAGCAGGGTTGAAGCAGGGCAAGAACAAAGGGCAGAAAGACTGTGGTGAATTGTGCCAAAATAGAGTTAAAGAAGGATAAGGTCTAGGATAGCAGTGACTGAGCACAACAAAACAATAGAGGCAGTGCAGGTCAGAAGGACTGGGCCAAGCCAGCAAAGAGCCAGAGCACGAGGTACAGAAACAGCACTGCCATGCTGTAGAACAGGAGGTATCAGAGACTGACAGAGCAGCAGCCTCACGCTCACCATGCCCAGGGGCCAGGCTGGGAATTACTCCCCTAGTGCCAACGGGCAGAAATCCTGCTCAGAAAGGAGGTCTGGTTCCTCGTGGCAGTGCCCCTGTGGTGAACAGTTGGGTGTCGACTGCTACTGAGGCAGTACCAAGAAACCGGTTCTTTTCAGAAGGTGCACAACTCCTCCAGGCACGTCGTACTTTGAAGTCATTCTCCAAGAAGGGCGCTGCTGACGCCCACAAGGTTGGAAACGACCTGCAAGATCATCTGGTCCAACCTCCCCCCCATTCCTATCAGTACCACAAGCACTAAACCATCTCTCATAGCTCCTCATCCAGGCGCCTTTTGAACACCACCAGGGACGGCGACTCCACCACCTCCCTGGGCAGCCATTGCAGTGCCTGACCACCCTTTGAGAGAAAAAGTTTCTCCTAATATCAACCTAAACCTCCTCTGGTACAACTTCTGGCCATTTCCTCGGGTCCTACTATTTGCCTGGGAGAAGAGGCCAGACCCTTTTGCACCACAGCCTCCCTTCAGGAAGTTGTATAGTGCAATGAGGTCTGCCCTGAGCTCCTCTTCTCCACACTGAACAATCCCAGCTCCCTCAGCCGCTCCTCATAAGGTTTGTGCTCCAGACCCCTCACCAGTTTCGTTGCCCTTCTCTGGACACGTTCCAAGGCCTCAATGTCTTTCTTGTAGTGAGGGGCCCAAAACTGAACACAGTACTCGAGGTGCGGCCTCACCAGTGCTGAGTACAGGGGGATGATCACCTCCCTGCTCCTGCTGGCCACACTGTTTCTAATGCAGGCCAGGATGCCGTTGGCTCTCTTGACCTTCTCATCCCTCTCACATTTAATCTGCACTGGCCTTTCCCAGCAACTTGACCCCGGGGTCCCTCCGCAGGTGGCGCCGAAAGAGGAACCTCAGGAGAGAGCTCAGGATGCAGAGAACGACAGGGAGGGAGAACCGCCTGCCGAGGCAGCTCGGCAAGGCCTGCGCTGAGAGCAGCGGTCAGACGCGGCGCACTTTGTACTCGGCGAGCACCGGGCGACGCGTCTCCCTCTGCGAACACGGCGGGTGCAGCCCAAAGGCAGCGCCGGAGACGGCCCGCAGCCGGCTGCAGGACAGCACCGGGTGCCTCGGGGCGAGGGGACGGGGATCCTTCCGTCCAGGCGCCGTCAGACGAGCGCTCCACGCCCCCGGGAAGCTCAGCCCACGCGGCAGGAAGGGCCGCCGACGGCTTCTGCAGCCCACACGCGGGGCGGCATCCCGGGACGACGCCCCCCGCTCCGCCCGCCTCAGCGCGACGCGCCGAGCACCGGAGCCGCCGCGGCCCGTCCCGGGGGTGTGGGGCGCGCGCTGAGAAAACGGCGGAGGCCGAACGGGCGGCACGGCGGGGCGGCGCCGCGCCCGCGAGGAACGGCGCGGGGCGATTCCCGGCCGGAGGGCAGCGCCCGGCCGAGGCGTCCCGGGGCGGGGGGCAGCGGGGCGCGGCGCTCACCGTCCCGGCCATTCTCCTCCCGCCGCGCCCGCGCCGCTCTCCCGCTCGCACCGGGGCTGCCGTCCCGGCGCTGAGCGCCTGCGCGACGCTGCGGAAAGCGGCGCAGGGACCGTCTGC
>NW_024884373.1:40932-101804 GCF_019232065.1 Centrocercus urophasianus | reverse complement strand
CCCCCCCCCCCCACACACACACCCACCCCAGGTCTCCCCATCTCAGCCATCCCATTCCTCCTCCATCCCCATCCATCTCTCTGCGCTTGGGGGGATTTTGGGGGGGGGGGACTTATTTTTTTTTCCAGCAGAGAAGAGGGGAGCTGGGCAGCCTCATTGTTCTCTTTGTTAGCCCGAGCCATGCTGCGATTAGCGTGGTGACATCATGCTCTACGCTTCCCATTGGCCTGCGTTGCTTCCCCACCAACCACGCTCCCGGTCGGCACCGGGACACCCAACTTTTTGGCACCCCTTAATTTCACATCACTGACCCTCTTTAAATATGGCACCGCCGAGCCCAGGATGGTGAGAGCTCGATAAGAACAGCTGCACATCATGTTGTGCCCCGTGCCGGGGGCAGCATCTTGCTGTGTTCAGCGTGGGGACGTGGTTCCGTGCTTCCATGGGGGTCCGTGGACCCCCTCGGTGCGTTGGGGCTCACGTGGAGGATGCTTGTGCTGTATCAAGAAGGGTCACAGTGCCTGCTCGCCCTTCTGCGTCGTCCCAAGCTCGCCGATGGGGTTCCAGGGTCACTGATGGGATCCCAGGCTCACCAGTGTGGTGCTGGACTCACTGATGGGGTTCCAGGCTCGCTGATGGGGTTCCAGGCTCGCCGATGGGGTCCCAGGGCCACTGGTGGGGTCTTGGGCTCACCAGTCAGTTCGCAGGGCCACTGATGGGGTCCCAGGCTAATCGATGGTATCCTGGGCTCATTAATGGGGTCCCAGGCTCACCAACGGGGTCCTGGGCTCAACCAATGGGGTCGCAGGGTCACCCATGGGGTCCTGGTCTCTCCGATGGCTGTAGCCCCCCCTGCTGCGCTCTCTCTGAGTTGTGCTCCATGTGCACCATCTGTGCACCCACTCTTGGCCCCCCCCCAGCACTGTTGGCTCTGTGCTGTGCTCCCCCCTCTCATGGTGGGGTGGTTTGGGTTCAGCGCTCGGCACCGCGGGTTCTGCCCAGCAACGGTGGTGCTGTGTGTGCTGGTTTGGGGATGGTTTGGTGCTGCGAGACGGGACCGAGGGGTTTGTTTGGCTCTTTGTAACTGGCAGAAAAGGGCGGTGGTGTGCAGGTGATGGGAGCTGTGTTGGGGATGGAGAGCTTTGGGCACGAGGTGGGCATGGAGAAAGGATCTCTGCGCCACGATGAGTGCGAGGGGGTGTCACCGTGCTCTCTTCCACTTTAAATGAGGGATGTGCGAGGCTCTGGGGCCTCAAAACCCAGCGCAGCCCTTCCTCCATCGACCTCCTCTTCCTCACTGTCCCCCGCTGCTGCAGGGATTGAGGTCCCTCGCATCCCCAGCTTGGTGTTGACCACGTGTGCTGTGGGGATGCTGGGCTGGGGCGGCGCTTTGGGGCGGTGGCTTTGGGGTGATAGCAGGCTGAGGGCTGCGTGTCCCCATCCCATGCAGATCTGTGAGCCTTCCTGCGAGCTGTGCGTGCTGCTGGGCGGCACTTTGGATGCTGTGGGACCCGTGTTGTCCCTGCAGCCTGCATTGCCCTGAGTTTGAGTGCAGAGCTGCAGGTCCTGCAGTGATCTGGCAGCACGGTCCGACCTGCGCCGCGCCGTCCCACATGGGCTGATGCACGGCAGAGGGTGTTGGCTGCAGTTTCTCCTGTTTCTCTCTTCTCTTTTATCTCTCTCCTCCAGAGCTAAGTTAAGCAGCTCAGGAAGTAAACCTTTGTTGCACGGAGTGCATCGGTGCCATCTCAGTGCTTGTGTGACATGAGCCAAAGTCCCAGGCCCTTCTCCATGCCCACCCCACAACGCGGCCGGGCAGGATTACGTGGCTGTGCCTCCTCGTGCAAGCCTGGTCATGACTCCGTCCGTGGGAGGGATTGTCTGCTCCAAATGCTGTGGGCACCGATCGTTTGGCTCTTTGCAACCAGCAGAAATAGGGCAGCGGTGTCCAGGTGATGGGGGCTGTGCTGGGGATGGAGAGATTTGGGCACGGGGTGGGCATTGGGGTCCCTGTATGGGGGTGAGGGCAGAGGGAGCATCCTGAGCACTGAGCTGAGCCGCGTCCCCGAGGGTGACCCTGCTCTGAGTGGAGCTCCCAGGGCCACGTGCAGGCAGTGCATGGATGGGCCGTGGCACAGCCAGCCCGGGGTCAGTGCCACAGCATCCTGCTCCACATCATCAACACGTGGAGCTGCGTGCAGGGCAGCAGAGGGCAAAAAGGGCGCAGAGTTGGATTTGGGAGGATTTGGAGGGGAGCATCCAAGGGGTGATGCAGTGCCATCGCCGGGTCATCGTTTGGTGGCGATGCTGTCTGTGCTGGAGACCCCCAGGGTGAGGACAGAGGAGCCCCCCGGGCGGTGCGGATGTGTCGGGGGGGGGGTCTTTGTGGGCTGCAGCTCCCCCTGTTTTGTTGGAGTTTTTTTTTTGGATCTGCGGCAACACTTTTAAAGCCACCTTATTTATAGCCTCGCAGAGAAGTCTGGCACCTTGTTTTCCTCATCCCTCATCATTACTGCTGCACCTTGGGTCGCCCCAGCAAACAAAAAGCGCAGCGGGATGCAGGCGATGCTGGGGGACCCGCTCCATCCCGGGTCCCCATCGCTGGGGTTGTGCTGTGTGGACTCAAGAAGGATGTGGCCATCTGGGCTGGAGGCGTGTTGGGACTGATTGAAAATAGCTCCTGCTGGTACAGAGCATTCGCCCCGCTGCGGGCTGTCGGTGAAGCCATGTGTTGTGCAGTTCGGGTGCACCCCAGGTGGGATGTGGAAGCTTTGGGCACTTCCCAGAGCTGCCTGGGGATGGGACACGGTGGTGTCTGGCTCCGTGATGCTGATGGACCCCTTCCAGTGTGGGGTATTGATTGATTCTGTGGGGTTGTATGGGTTTACCATGGGGCCAGCAGTGGTGTATTTAATTGTGTCACCAAATTGCAGTCCAACGGGGTGGCCGGGATGTTTAGGGATCAGCCATCCCACAGCCAGCGGGCACCAGCCCCATTTCTCTGCTTTGGGTGGAGTTTGGGACTGGAGACGGATGCGTCTGCTATGTCCCCAAAGGTGATGGCACCAAAGCTCTCAGCCCCAAACATGCTGTGAACCCATCAAGGTTCCCCATCCCTGCAGCGCATCCTCAGAGCCTCGATCCCCAAATCACACCTGGTGCTTTTAGCAGCTGAGCACTCGGGGCTTTTCCTCCCCTTTTGTTTCCTGGCCTCTCCCCCAGTCATTGAGATGCATGTGGCTGTGTGAGTGCAAACCCCACATGCGGTGTTGCTGCTGCCTTCCCCCCAGTTTGGAGCAGGGCAGCCCTACAGCAGACGCTGGGAGGGCAGCGTGGGGCTGCAGCAGTGCTGACACTTAAAAATAATAAATGGGTCTTTGGTGGCTGTTGGTTCTGCCCAGCCCCAGCCACTGGGCCGCTGCTTTCCCCGCCCCTGCGCTGCCCCCAGCCATAAATACACCTTCCAGTTGCTGTCCTAAATTAGGAAAAGCGCCGACAAACCCTTCTCCACCCACATTCTTCCTTGGCGAGCTCTGCAGCCGCACACGGCTTCACCAGGAGCAGTGCTGGGAGCCGGGAGGCTCTGGGGTTGCAGGAAGGGCTGAACCCGGGTGGGAATGGATCCGTAGGGCTGCATCCCCAGCTGCTCTCTCTGTCCTGGAGCTGCACGCGGGGTTTTGGAGCTGTGTGTGGCTCTGCTGCCTCTGTCCCCCCGTTAGGTTCCCTGGGGATGTCCCTGCGTGGGATGGGGCTGCTGGGGGTCCTGCTGTAGCCCCCCCAGGGCTCCTTTTTCTCTGCTGCTGGGAATGAAGAGGAGGAGGAGCTCTCCTTACGCTCGCGGCTGCTGTTCTGTGTGCACCGCAGAGCTCTCCCGGTGCCGTGCAGCTGTTTGGTGCTATGAATGGGGATCTGCAGCAGCAGCACAGGGATGGGCTTCACGCTCTTGCCCCTGCTCCCTCTGTCCTGTGGGATCCCAACTATGCTTTGGGTGTGCTGTGCAACGGAGAGTGTGATCACTGGGGCTGGGCAAGGCAGCAAACCCCATCTCAGCTGGCAGCCACCTGCCTTGGTGTCCCCCCCTCTAAGAGGAGTTTGGAATGGGTGAGGATGGGCTGCCGGTGCCACCCTGTTCACCCATCCCTCTGTGCCCATTCCTGCTGTGCTTGGGCCGTTTCCTGGCTTAGCAGCTGGTGTTGTGAGTTGTGAAGCAAGAGCCTTCTCCAGGGGTGTCTGGGCTGTAGCTGCAGAACCGGGGCACCTGTTGGGTCCTATTGGGTCCTATTGGGACCTGCTGGATACCTGTGGTACCTGCTGAGTCCTGCTAGTTGTGGGTCCTGCCGGCTCTGCATCTCTCCCTCCTGGGTGCTGTGTTCCCACGAGGTCTTGGCTTTGATGCATCATCTTTTTCCCCTTTTCCTTCGCTCCCCAGGTTGCAAAATCAAAGCCCTGCGCGCCAAGACAAACACATACATCAAGACGCCGGTGAGGGGCGAGGAACCCATCTTCATCGTCACCGGGAGGAAGGAGGATGTGGAAATGGCCAAGAGGGAGATCCTCTCAGCTGCTGAGCACTTCTCCATGATCCGAGCGACACGCAACAAAGTGAATGGGCTGACGGGTGCCCTGCAGGGTCCCCCCAACCTGCCGGGCCAGACCACCATCCAGGTGAGAGTCCCATACCGCGTGGTGGGGCTGGTGGTGGGCCCCAAGGGAGCCACCATCAAGCGCATCCAGCAGCAGACACACACCTACATCGTGACACCCAGCCGTGACAAGGAGCCCGTCTTTGAGGTGACGGGAATGCCCGAGAACGTGGACCGGGCCCGCGAGGAGATCGAGGCCCACATCACCATGCGGACGGGTTCCTTCGTCGACGTCAACGCCGAAAACGACTTCCACACCAATGGCACCGACGTCTGCTTGGACCTGCAGGGTGGTTCTGCCGGTCTGTGGGCCAAAGCTCCGCACCCGGCCCGCCGGCCCGCGGCCGCGCTGCGCAACGACAGCCTCAGCTCCCTGGGCAGCGCCTCCACCGAGTCCTTCTACAGCGGGCGGGTGGCAGATAACAGCCCCACCAGCCCCTACAGCACCGGCGGTGGATTCACCTTCAGCGATGCGCCGGCCCCGCTGGGCTCGGAGGAATGTGACTTCGGCTTCGACTTCTTGGCCTTGGACCTGACGACGCCGAGTGCCGCCGCCGCCATCTGGTCGCCTTTCGAGCGTGCTGCCAACCCCCTGCAAGCCTTCGGCGGCTCGCAGAGACGCAACAGCGGCACGGCCACACCGCGCCATTCACCCACTTTGCCCGAGAGCACCGGAGGGGCCTTGGAGCACCCCTTGGCGCGCCGCATCCAGAGCAACCCCGTCAGCACCTTGTCCTGGCTGCCCACCCAGGGCTCGCTCTCCTCCTTCTCCACCAGCACGGGTTACTCCTCCTCCTCATCGCTGCCCGGCAGCGTCTCGGCCGCCTCGGGTTCACCCACCGACTCCAGCAGCTCCGACGGGCATCGCAAGAGCTCTCGTGAGTGCATGGTGTGCTTTGAGAGCGAGGTGATCGCCGCCCTGGTGCCCTGCGGCCACAACCTCTTCTGCATGGAGTGTGCCATGCGCATCTGTGGCAAGGCCGAGCCCGAGTGCCCCGCGTGTCACACACCGGCCACCCAAGCCATCCACATCTTCTCCTAGCCGGGGCCAGCTTGACGCGGCGAGCAGCCCCACTCCCCTCCCCTCCAACACAACTTTTTAAGGACTTGAAGCGGTTGGGGTCAACGCAGCCGTTGAGGTCAACGCAACCATTGGCATCGAGGCAACCGTTGGGGTCAACGCAGCCATCGGGGTCAACGCAGCCATCGGGGTCAACGCAGCCGTTGAGGTCAACGCAGCCATCGGGGTCAATGCAACCATTGGCATCAAGGCAACCGTTGGGGTCAACGCAACCGTTGGCATCAACGCGACCGTCGGCGTCAACCCTTTTTATTTAAAGGATCGGACTGGGGGTGCAGGGGTGGGGATGGAGATGCTATTTTTCTCCCGCTGGATGGAAGCCGGAGGGCAGGATCGGGGGGAGGGAGGGGGCAGAGCAAAGGGGTCGGGAGGGCTGGGGAGGAAGGGGCAGACGAAGACGACGAGGAAGAGACGCAGAACCGCAGAGAGGAGCAGAACCCAATGTTTACAGAATAGCTTTAACTCTTAGCCCGGCTGTGGCGGCTGGGGAGAGGAAGCCCAGCTGTTCTTCAACAGTCCTTTCCAAATAACAGTATTCAGTTTGCAAAGTTAAATAAACAGAAAGAAAAGGTCCGGTTGCACTTTTTATTTTAGGACACGCAAGGGTTGTCTTTTATTTTTTTAAAAGCATTCTATTATTATTATAATTTTTTCGTTGTCGTTCTTTTTGTATGTAGTTATTTTTTTGGATGATTCTTGACGGTTCTATAAATATATATATATATATATTTTTTTTGTAACACAGGTCTTATCTTCTATTTTGCCAATGTGAAAACTGCCCAAAAAAAAGCATTACGAGGGGTTGGAGGGGTGAACGTCGCAAAGAGAAAAGCAGACAGATTTCTATTATCTCCTTTTTGTTTCGTGGTTGGTTTTTTTTTTGTTGGGTTTTTTTTTTTTTTCCCCCTTTTGTTGTTGTCGTTCTAGTTTTATTTTTTTATTTTTTACCTCTTTATGTATATGTAGGGAATTTATAGGAAAATATGTACTTTATTGAATAAATTTTAAAAACTAAAATATATTTTATTTTAAAAAAGAAAATAACGGACCTTTAACCTTACATGGCTAAAGTACTGATTATATATTTGCTGAGCTGACTTGACGGTTATGAAAATTGTATCAAGAGTTTTATTTTTTGACTTCAAAGCCTTCTTAATAAAGACTTTTTACTATATACGAACCCGTGTGCTGCCTCTGCTGCGTGGCCGCCTCCAGTCTCTTGGGTTTTGGGACCGACTGGGGGAGAAATGGGTTGGTGTCCATGGGGTTGCACGTGGCAGCCCTTGGGCAATGGGAGATTGGGTGTTTTTGAGGCAGGAGGTGTTGGTTTGTGCTCCCAAAGTGGAGAATGATCGCCGTTCTCTGCCTCTCCCCTCATGGGGACCCCATGGGTTGTTGAGAGACGATGGTGCCCCTGGGCTGTGGGACCCAGTGAATGGGCTGTGGGGAAGAATGGGCCGTTGGGACCCAGAAACGATGGCACCTGTGGGCAATGAGGACCCATAAGTGGTGCCCAGGGGGACTCTAGGTCCAAGAGGGTGGCACCCAAGGGTGGTGGCACCCATAGGCAGTGGTACCCACAGACCATGGAGGCCCATGCCAATGAGCTGACAGCCATGGCTGGCAAAAAAGCGTGGGGTCCAGGAGCTGGGGATCAGTGGAGGACCAAGGACCATAGACATAGGAGGACTGACATGACCCAGGATGGGCATTTTGTGTCACTCTGAGCCTCAGGCAGGGAAAGGCAGATTGTTGTGCTTGATGGTGGCACTCCTGATCAGTTTTTGAGTAGAAAATAACAAGGCTTTTCGCTGTTTTTGTTCAATATTCTCCTTCCTTGATTTTTTTTCAGTATCCCTTCATCTCTCAATTGCAGCTATGTGTTCCACCTTGGAGGAATTAATCTTTCCTCCCTTCCAACCAACTTTATTCATATTTATACACAATTCCTTTTACCTCTGTGTAGAAAACACACAACAGTGCACTCCCTAATCCACAACACCCCCATTTACACGTGCAGATATCTTCCCTCCTTCTGCCTTCACGAACAGCAGCAGCAGAACAACATTTCTACTCAGAGCGCTGTGTTTTCTTACCTAAAAAAAGAAGAAAAAAAAAAAAAAAGTGTTTTGTTATTTTGTTAATGGCTTGAGTTATTAAGGACAGCCCTGCTGCCCTCAGGCCTCAGATATTCACTGCCTTCCACTCAGGATCACGGCGCCACTTCCGCGTTTACGCGCGCATGCGCGTTACCCTGCAGTGGACCGAAGACCATAGATATTGGATGACTGGTTGCGCAGAGCGGTTGAATGCTCACGTTGCTCTGTGGAGGACCGAAGACCATAGATAGTGGATGACTGGTTGCGCAGAGCGGTTAGAGCAAAGCAAAAGCCCTTTCGCTGTTTGTTGCGCATGCGCAGTGCGAACAGGAGGACCCATTACCATAGACATGAGAAGGCTGGCAGAGTAGAGCGGTTAGAGCAGAGAAACGCCATTTCTGCGTTTCCGTGCGCATGCGCAGTACGAGCAGGAGGAGGAACATCTGCTCCCGAGGCTGCGGTTCGCCTGAGCAGCACTGAAGGTCTCCTTCCTACTCTGAGCCTTGGGTCTGAGGATGAGAGACTGGGCGGGCACGGGGCAGGCTCTCCGGTCAGCCTCCATGCACAGCACGGGGGGGAAATTCACTCCCTGCTGCCCCAGGAGCATCCACAGCCATGCAGGGGCTGGCAGTGCGGGCAGCGCTCTGCCCTGAGCCCTGCTGGACCCCTGCGCTGCTCACACAGGTCCTGGAGCACAAAGGATGGGGGAAATGTGATCCAGGATGGGCTCTGGCACCTCCGCTGCCACTCACAGGGCTACGACTCCTCGGTCTCTCCAAAAACTCCCAATGCACTTTTCCTGCTCGCTTTCAAATTAGGTTTTTAATTAAATAAATAACGGCGAGGGGCCTTCAAGGCAGTATCACTTCACAGTGTAGGGCATGAAGGTGGGAAGGGGGAAGAGTCCAGCACTGGGAGCATCTCCAAGTGAATGTGCTTTGTAAGAAAGAAAAAGAAAGAAAACCCCAACAAAACCAAACCTCCTCCCCCTGTGCCTCCCCTCCCCATCCCGGCCCTTTCCACCCCTCTCCCTTTTAAAGTGATGTGGAAAAATGCGCCGCGCTCTCCTGTTGACACGTTGAAAGACCCCATGCGAATCTGTAAACAACACTGAATAGTATAAATAAGAGACACTTCTGCCTCCTCCAGCCTCCCCTCTGCTCTCATCGGGGCTTGAAACAAACCAAAGAAAAAAAAAAACAGTTTCAGGAAAAACTAAAAACCTTCTTGGCTGATGGAGAGAAGTCAAGGCCCGGCCCTCCCTGGGAGGGCTGCAGCTGCTCTCTCCCTGCCCCCTCCTCTCCTTCCAGCCAAGGAGTTTTCTCTCTCCCCCAGAAAGGGGGAATCACAGCCTGGGAAGTTCCACTATGGAGCTGGCATTTGGATTTGCTTTCCATTTCCAGCAGCTGGGTGCAGCCAAGGACCTCTGTTTTACCATATGTGGTTCGCAGAGCGATGCCCGGTCACAAGAGCATTGTGTCAGGATCTTGGCACAGCTCAGCGTGGGCTGGGACTGAAACAACCCCCTGCTGGCATAGGGGAACAGGTCTGGGGCTCAGAAGGTGAGAGACGAGGTCTGATCCTAAGCCATCCCTTGAAGCTGTCTGGCGCTCTGTGCTCCCTCCGCAGGAGTTCAGCCTCACCGTGCCAGGTAAAACGAGGATCCAGGCTAATAGTTTTAGTCACCTTCCAAACCCACTGGCAGCAGAAGCAACTGCAGGATCACAGCCTTGAAGGCTTCTACCAAAATAAGCAAAAAAATCTTAACCCAAACCCTTTCTCAAACACAGAAATCATTAGTGGATTTAAGCCAGGGACAAACTCTAGAGCTGGCACACGTCTGTGACACCAATTGGCCACCACAGCTCCCTGCACAGCAGCCAGCCACCTCCTACCCACCCCATCACCTCCTGAGTGCTAATGGCAGTACAGACATCCCCTTCTCTCCTGTATGAGAGTTTGGGGTGATGTTTCAGAACAGAGGTGGGTGGAAAGGGAAGAAAGGAATGCCATGTGCTCTTCTGCTGGGTCCCGGTGCTGGCATTGGTGCCCTACACTCACTGGGTGTCCCAGGAGCTGAGGTGCACACTGTGTGCTCAAAGTGGCAGTGAGAGGATGGCTGGTGCTGCTGTGGGCAATTTTCTCTGATTCCAGCAGTACAGGGGCTGAAAGCTGTCTCCCCTCAGGCTGCATCCATCCCACATTTGGCATCACTGCCCCAGGGAGACGCAGGCCAGTGGTGGGGTCAGAGCAGCTGAGAGCTGCCCTGTGCTGGCACCTTCTGCTTCTCCATATTCACCTTCACACTTCTAGCTCCAGCCACTGTCCAAAGCGAGATTCAACTCAGAGATAACCGTTCCCTTCTTCTGCAAAGGAAGGTGGGAAAGGCTTCAGCATGCACCATGCTATCGCAGCGTCCATTTCCAAGCCCTGAAGCTTTGGCCAGAGGACTGGAAGAGTTTGCACCATCTCACCTGCAGCTGGGGGCAGCGTGGGCAGAGGGAAATGCACACTGCAGGAGCTTTGAGAACAGCACTGTGTGCACCAACCACGACCCACAGCTCAGAGCGCAGGGAAGGGGAGGGGGGAGAGTGGCTTCTACTGCAATGCACTACATGTGGGTGAACAGCCAGGACTCCTCACCTTCCTTTGGCATCACCATGCTCACCTCTGCTGGTGAACAGCCCTCCAGCCCAAGCAGACCGTGCTCCATGCCGATTTCCTAAGCTCTCAGACCCTCTGTCCAAGCCCTGAAGTGCCCGTAACACATCCCTGTTTTCAAAACATCTCTTCACTCACTGTCCCATTGGGCCAAAGGGCACTTCCCCTGTACTGAGGGCAGGGATTTTCCCAACAGCCTGGCATTACCTGGGGTAACACATGGTCAACGAAATGGGGGGGGTCATGAGCCTCCCCCCTCACTCAAGCCAGCCACCAGCTTTGCATGAGTGTGTCAGAACACGCTGGAGAAGAAATGTGTTTGGTTTCACTGTAGCCTTGGATCAAGGAGGATGGAAAGACGGATTCTGACCAAGAGCTCCAAACTGTCCCTACAGAACAGTGGAAGTTCCAGGATTTGACTCAGTCAGGTCCAAGTCCTTGCTGGGTCCGTGACAGGTTTGTGACTGAAGATTCTCACTGTGACAAAGGCTCTGACCGAGCCACAGGTGCTGAGCAGGCCTGATGAGCAGTCAGGAAACTATTTACATCTCCGATGCCAATGAGGCCAAAATCTGTGACCGATAAGGACACTTGAGCAGGGGCCACCGCTGCCTCTGGGTCTCTGCCCAAATCCACAGGGCCAGCAATTAAAGGCAAACCCTCATTAATGTCTGCAGGGAGAGTGAAGTCCATGGTTATCGTCTCACCAGAGCTTTGTAATGTCTCCTGCTTCTCTGCCAGTTCTGGTCCTGCTGGTGGCAAAGCAAAGAGCCCCGTGTCCGAGGGGGTGACAGCATGCCGTGTGCAGGAAGCAGAGATGGTGCCTGAGGAGGTTTCTTCTGCAGGGTCGAAGGAACAATTTGTCTCTGAAGGAGTACTGCACTCGTAGCCCTGTCCCGATTCACTCATGCTGCCCAGGCTGCAGGCTGTGCTCTCCACGCTCAGGGGCTCTGCGTGCAGCAAAGGAGGGAAATGTAAGGGAGACGGACAGAGAGGGAGGGAGGAAGAGGAGGAAAGCAGTGAAATAAAAGCATTTCACTTTGGAGTCCATAATGTATGAAAACCAGAATCCAGTTCAAATCCCACCTGTCCAGAACAGTTCTTGTTTGGTGGCAAAAATGTTTCTTTACCATAGCAAGCACAAATCCTGCCAGCATCTACTAAAGAAAGGCAGGCAGCTGGTAAGGGGGCATTGGTGTTTCTATAGAAATTAAAAGGAAATCTCAGGCTCTCCAATATAAACCCCATCCTAAACTCCAGCCCCTCCAGCACCCGGCAGGTGCCAACACGAAGCCCTTCTCAGTGGTAGGACAGAGAGAGGGAGTGAACCCAATTCAGCCTCTCTGAGTCTTCTCACAGCTCTGAGAGCAGTTCACAGGTACAGACTGACTTCTGGTGCTTCAAATCAGCCTCTGGAGAACACACCTGTGCACATTAACTAAATCAGGAGCATTGGAAACAACTCAATACTGCAGGTGCCCAAAGTCAGTGCATTCTCTTGCTTTGGGAATGCCACGGGCCATTCTTCTGCATGTGAAGCAGGACCAACTGTAAGTCAACTCCAGAAAAGTCAGTGCTCATCACTGCAGAGAAAGCCAAGTCTCCTTTTACATGCACCATACTCTGTGAGCACACTGACACGATCCAGGGAAAAGAGCAACTGCTGGATAATGGCAAGAGGAGAAAGGCGAAAGGGGGGTCCAGCTGCTGAGTGATGGAGAGGAGGAGAACTCCTCTCCCGTGGTAAACAGAAGGGAAGGAAGTTACCTGTGCTCTCAATTGCTAGCTGGTCTTGGCCAAAGTGAGAGTCCAGGCAGCTGGTGGCAGAGGGAATGGGAGGGGAGCTCCGAGAGCGGCTGGTGTTTTCCACCTCACCCCCATCCAAATCATTGTCAGTGTAATCCCTGCAGGGAAAGGCAGACAGCACTGTGACCACCCACAAACCAGAGAGATGTAGGCAAGGAAGGATCCAAACCCACAACAAACAAAGCAACAGGGCTGCAGGGGGCTCACAAAAAGGAACGTCCATCGCTTCTCGGTCTGCAGAACCCAGTTTAGGTTCTGGCACGGAGGCAATCGCAGTTAAGTCTTAAATATTTTGATTTGACCTTTTAAAGCATTTCAGCTTCAACCTTTTAGAAGAGCATTTGCTGTAATTAACGTAGATTGCAATTTGCCTCAAAGAGGAGCGTCTGGGAAATTAATTAATTCACCTCCAAAACACATCAGAAACTGAGTGCATGGAAAAATCCTATCCCTGAAATTTCATCCATCTTGAGATTAGCCCTGAGCCCCCGATCCCAACCTCTGTCATGAATGCATTTATATGAAAAAGAAAGCAGTATTTTCTGGCCTAAGTCAGTCCAGATCCAAGCACATATTTGCTTAACCATCCCTTCCCACACCAACGGTGGCTTAACTTCTGACAACTACGTGCTCCCACCCCAAAAAACCTTCCAGAGCTGACAGCACAGCCTTTACAGTGGAGGTGCTTTGCAGCAGGGATCTTCACAATATTACTAATTTTAGTGTGAGAATATTCCACGCACGTGGCTCCAGGGTGGAGGACGTACTTCTTCCTTCCTAAACGAGTCTGCTGAGTGAAGTAGTCGTAGCGTTCTGACTTCTTCCACATGTAATAATATTCCACACATTCTCCCACTGACCGAGTACGGACCTGAGGAGGAACAGCACAGTCAGCACCCAGCTGTGTGTGTCACAGAGCAAGGGCTGCTCACCCGTTTTTATCAGCACAGAAAGTCAAGTGCGTGGCGGTGATGTTATTGCTACAGACACATCTATACTGCAGAACAGAAGCAGATACTGAGATTTCCAAGGTGGTAATCAGCCAGAGAAGGAATTCCCCATGGTGCAGAATTGTTCTTGCAGACCCCAGTGTGGGCTCACACACAGTACATTCATGCAGGACTCTCCTGCACCTCCATAGCACACTTAACATCAAGAGAGCAAACCTGCATCCATTTTCGCTGGCCAGAGTCAACATGCCCACAATGAATCAGCTGCAGAACTGGACTCTCTGGTTCTGCCAACTCCCAGCACAGCAGCATATGTCCTGGGGCCCAGTTCTCCCTACAACAGCATCTTTCATTCTAGAGGACCCCAGGGGACTTTACAAAACATCCACATGCTCAACTCACTCATTCACAGAAGGTACTGCAAAGGCTGAGAGTTTGGAAAGAACTTTTTGAGACTTCCAGAAAGGGCTAATCAGTAATTAACTGACATCACTCATGCAGGCCAGTGTTGTTTGTGACTTCTCCCACCTGGAAAATAAGGCAGAGCAGGGCAGTGAACAGCCCATCACCTGCTAGCATGAGTCAACACAAAGCCCGGGGTTGGAACTCAGCAGTTCTGCACTTCCTGCATTAGCCAAGGCTCCAAATACACCTCTGTCTCATTCCCTCTGTCTTAGTGGGATGCAGGGCTGAACATTCTTACCTTGTTTGCCTGGATAAGATGGAAGTTTTTCCCATGGACCCTGAAGCCGTGTTCAAAATTTCTACATTCTTCTTCACTCCACGCACAAAGCTCATCTAGAGGGAAAAAAAAGAGAGAAATGGGGGAAAATGCACAGAATCCAGGAAGAATTCTGTGCACCTTGATTTTGGGGTTCTCACCTCTGATAACCTTCACGTTGAACCGTAACCTCCGCAATGCCTCTTCTGCATTGAAGTTGCATTTCACCAGCTCGTACAAAGCCTAGGACACAAAAGAAAGTGGCTGACGGCGTGTAGGAGAGAAACAGACCAGAAGCAGAGCTCCTCCCGACTCACATCTGCCTTCTAACACTTATTTTTCCCTAGGAGTCATTTTGCCATTAGCCTCAACTTGGCCACCAGCCTGCGTTATGCTATTTCTCATTGGCACAGCACTGGATTACAAACCCTAGGACTGAGAAGATGCAATTCTACCAGCAGCTCTAGAGATTTCTGATGTGCTTCTGTATTTCTACAGATACTGGGGCTTGCTGTGAGAATCCAGCCTGGCTAGCTCATGGGAAACACAACTGCTCTGAAGTTTCTCCAGAAGTTTCACCTTCTGCTGGCTTAAAAGCAAAAGACACAGAATGCACAGAGGGCAGATCCAAAATGATGATCATGCCTGAGGGCAGGGAGGCCCTGCAGAGGGATCTAGATAAGCTGGATCACTGGGCCAAGGTGAATGGGATGAGGTTTAACAAGGCCAAGTGTCGGGTCCTGCATTTGGCCACAACAACCCCATGCAGCGTTACAGGCTCGGGGATGAGTGGTTGGATGATTGTGAAGAGGAAAGGGACCTGGGGGTGTTGGTTGATGCTCAGCTGAACATGAGCCCACAGTGTGCCCAGGTGGCCAAGAGGGCCAACAGCATCCTGGCCTGCATTAGAAATAGTGTGGCCAGCAGGAGCAGGGAGGTGAGCATCCCCCTGTACTCAGCACTGGTGAGGCAGCACCTCGAGTGCTGTGTCCAGTTTTGGGCCCCTCACTACAAGAAAGACATTGAGGCCCTGGAACGTGTTCAAAGGAGGGCAATGAAATGGTGAGGGGTCTGGAGCACAGGGCTGATGAGGAGCGGCTGAGGGAGCTGGGAATGTTCAGTGTGGAGAAGAGGAGGCTCAGGGGAGACCTCACTGCACTGTACAACTTCCTGAAGGGAGGCTGTGGTGCAAAAGGGTCTGGCCTCTTCTCCCAGGCAAATAGTAGGACCCGAGGAAACGGCCAGAAGTTGTACCAGAGGAGGTTTAGGTTGGATATTAGGAGAAACTTTTTCTCTCAAAGGGTGGTCAGGCACTGGAATGGCTGCCCAGGGAGGTGGTGGAGTCGCCGTCCCTGGCAGTGCTCAAGAGGCACCTGGATGAGGAGCTACGAGATCTGGTTTAGTGCTTGTGGTACTGATAGGAATGGGAGGGTGGTTGGACCAGATGATCTTGCAGGTCATTTCCAACCTTGTGATTCTGTGTGTGTGTGTATGCTGCAAGCTCTGCCTCAGAGGTTTTGCAAGGGCAGGATGAAGAGCCTCCAAAGAGCATCTGAGGGGCAGTCTCACTTATCTAGGAAGCAGGAGGAGAGGATCGCAGGAGGGTGGCCCCATCCTCTTGTAAGTGAGCCTTTTCAGGATCTCTGAAGGAATGTTTGCACCATTATGACAGACTTTTACCTTAACAGTATCTCTGGTTACCAGGGTTTACCTGTTCGTTGTCTTTCACCATCTCTCCTTCTGGCAGGCTGCTGCTAGACAGCTCGTCCCACCGCCGCTTCACAGCACGGTATAGGAACTCTTCAACCTCTCTTTCAGGTAGGATGTTTGGGTCCCAAAGCAGCTGATCTTCATTTTCATAGGCTAACAGAAAAAGCACTGAAATAAGCTCAGAGAATCCCACTGCTTTTGAGAAACAATCAGCATGGACATGCACTGCAGAGATAGGAGGAGAAAGAAAACCTTTGTTTGGACTCCAAGCTGGCACCAGAGATGGCAGCCATCTGTGTGAAGGCACTGCACCTTTCCCTCCTGATTTTGGAGGCAGATGAGCTTAATACTGCTTATACCTCTTTTAGAGCCCCAAGCATAGGCTTGACTCGTTTCCTCTTCTTCACAAGGGTTGGCTGGTGAGTTTTGTTGTTACCATGTTCTCTGTTGCTTTGATTCATTAATCTTAGCAACTCAAAAACTGTAGGTTGTAAGGTGTCTTTTCCCACATGCAGGAAACATAAGAATGAGGAAGAAAAGGCAGCTTTCAGCTACAAGTCTGGCCTGGGCTCAAGACTCTCTTCATCCTAGAATCAAAACTAAGCAGCTGCAAAGCTGTGCTAGCTTGTAATGCTCCTCCATGAGCTGCTCCATCCACATAAAATAGCAGCAGCACAAAGCATCACTATGTGCTTACAGCCCCTTTTAGGTTTCAAGGCTCTGAGTCCATGAGAGCAGGGCACAAAGCAATGTAAAGGTGTTTAAGTAAAATAAACAGCACGGAGGAAAGCAAAAAGGGATTCTGCAGTAAAAATAACCAGAAATACAGTGATTTCATTTTCTGTTCAGATAACAACCATTAGCTTCATGTTTCACCTGTTCACTTCTTTCTAGAGGCAAAGGAACCTTCCTGCCACATGAAGTCAGGTCAGAGGAAGCCCTGGCAGGGCATAAAGAAGATCCCTGTGTGGATCTACTGTCAGTTTCCTCTCATTTCATGCTGATGCAAACATACACACTGCATGAAACGCACTAAACCTGTGATCTTTAGCACAAAAGGCTGAGAGCACCTCTTTTCTCCCCTTTAACAAAGTTGCTTCCAGTCTGCTGGGTGAAAAGAACCAGTGAGGAAGTGAGTCATTTCTAAAAGAGGTGCTTTTCTGTTAACTATCTTCTTCAGAACCTCCACATGCTGCTGCTAGCAATGCACTCGTTACTAATCTGCACATCAGCATGTCTGCACAACTAATTAGGAACTGTCAGCTCCAGGTGTATCGACTGGAAGTAACTCTTGCTACTTCAGGAAGATGCCAGGAAAGAAGACATCACAGGATCTTGCTTTGGCTACAGATGAGCTCCCCTCCTCCTAACCTGCCATGCCAAGCCAGTTTTCATGGAGCTTCTGCAGTTCTATGACCAGCCAAATCCAAGCAAACTAGTTTAAAGCTAGCTGTAAATTTTGATGTCGATACTGAGAGATGCCAAGCTGAGAGATACAAAATAGATTTAGTGATCCAGAGCCCATCAGATCCCCAGGACAGCAACCCTACACCCAAATAAGACACAGCAAGGAAGCTGCCTTACCTTTTTCACTGTGCCTGTTTAAGTGCAGGATGGGAACGGTGGCTTGGAACTGAGGTCCAATGCTGATGTCCTGAAATACCATCACAGAGAGTTGGGTAAATGGAACAGGCTGCATGTTTACTTCAGTAAATAAGCAGGCACTGAGTTTACTTCATTATTTAAGGACTGTGACACCACGAGGCCAGGCTACAGCTGCAGTCCCCAGTGTCACTATTACTTCTAGGAACTCTGATACTTTATAAGGTAGCTAGAAAGATTTACAACTAGGCAGAGCAAACTTCAGGGACCTCAGGCATTTACACTGTTCTGATGTTGGATATACAGCAAACAGCTGAGGATGGACAGCAAAGATGTGCTAAAGGCCTCCTGCAACCTTCATAACCAGGATGAATTTGGAGTCTGCTCCTCCCTTTGATAAGATGGTTCCCCTCCAGTAAAGCCCACTGGGAATACTGCCCAGCAATTCCCTTTTATAGGGCTCCACAGTGCCCTTTTGACTTACCAAGGCACAACAGCACTTTGCATACGTGAAGCAGAAAACTGATAAGAGATTTTGAGATCACATTAAAGAAACACTTCCAATCCACGGATGCCACTTCCACAAAACACAAGGCACCGAGCAAAAGAAAGTTAAAGCAAGAACACTTGCTTGAGGAATATCACAGTGCTTTTGTGTCATGTTTTCCTCAGGCTCTGGGACACTGCCTCAGCTCCCCTTCTGGATGTGCTTCAACCATTTACCTTCTTACACTCGCTAGATGGCATGGAATCCTCCTCTGATTCCTCAGCCATGGAGGAAGCACATGGAGATGAACAGGGCTCTTTGTCTTCATCAGCAAGGAAGTTGTTTGCTTTGTGGAGAAGGGAAAGATTTGTTGTTATGAAACGATTTATTCCTATTGCTCCCTCTCCTTCCCTTTATTTTCTGTCTTAAAGTCGCTTTCAGAGTGGCCCTCAGTGACAACTTCCCCATACTTCCACTCTTCCCTTTTAAATAAAAGAACGTTCAGTTGCCATATGGGTGATGCCAACCAAGCCTTCATTTTGTGAGGCAGCAGCAGGAATAAGATCACATCACATCGAGTCTCTCACGCATTTCAGCTTCATACCTGATATTTAACTGCCACAATACATCAGGCCACTACTGCTAATGAATTTATTCCCTTGTAGAGATGTCAGACCCAGCACTGGTCTTACAGACTGTAATTGCAACAGGTAGCAAAACATTTCTCACTTTCTCACTGTTCTGAGTTATGGCTAAACACAGCTCTCTCCTGATCCCAAGAGTCCACCCAAACTCACGTCCAACTGATGCTGGGTGACCCCACCAGCACACAAGTTTATTCACAGCCCCCAGAAGGAACATGGGGAAATTTATGTCAGGGAATTTAGGGACAAAGTAAAGAAATACATCCCTGCTTTACCCTGCAGATCACATCCAAGTACAAAACAATTACTTAGAAATCAGCAACACGTACAGCCAGGCTGGTTTGGGAATAGGTCTGATGCATCGTGGGAGGTGACCGATGGGGTCAGATCATCTGCTGAAGACTGTGTCTCCTCTTCCTCCCCTGAAAGCAAATCCTTCGCTATTTGTTCCTTTTAACAACAACAAGAAAGTGAAAAACAGTTTAGATTAAAAAAAGAATTACATGAAAGCAGGAAGGGGGGGGAGCAAGGCGTAGAGGAAAGCACTTCTGCCCCAGAGTGGCTGCATCCACAGCTCTCCTCACCCTCCCACAGCTTCAAAGACAGATTCTCCCTCCTGCTCCCCATCACCCCTAGATTATTCACCCTTGAAGCACTCCTCTAAGGGTTCAGAGGAGAGTGGACTCCTATGGAAGCCAGAGATAGGTTAGCCAGCACTAAAGGTAGATCCAAACCTTCCCTGTCTATTCGCAGACTCACCTTACGAGCCAAGAACTGTTAACAAAGTTCCATACAGAGTTGTGACAGTGTCCTTTTTCAAAGCTCTCTTTCCTCCAGCCTCCTCCATACTCTGTATGTTCATTCACATTTCTGCACCTGGTGTTTTTCACTGGGGCACCAGAACCAGGCAGACCCCTTCCCTTAGCATCCCCCAAACTCCCTTTGAAAAGAGCCACCAGACACGTGGAGCCCCAAGGCAGCACAGCAAGCTGCAGTGCAGGCCACCAGCACACACCCAAGCTGACAGCTGCTCTTACCTTATCCAGAGTCATATCAGGGAGATTTGGAGGGATGTCATTGCTCTCGCTGTCCTGCTCTGAAATGGGATCGGATGCCTCATAGCCATAAAGTGCAAGCAGCTCCTCAAATGGCATTTCACTGCTCTGAGCGAGAGGAGGACAAAGCTTCATCAGGCATGGAACAATCACCGAGAACAACAGCAGCTGCAGTGAACACAGAGATATGCAGAGGCAGTCATGGCAGCTCTGCTCTTCTGGGGGCTCTGAGTGCCTTGGGTAATTGCAGCACAATGAATGGGGGCATGGTCTTCCACCACAACCTGTTTTTTTCCAAGTTAAGGACAAGCCAGGAAATTTCACCCCCAAAACAACACAGTCGAAGTATTTTAGAAATACATTTCTACCAGATTTCATGCTGGTGAAAAGATGCCAAACTGTAAAACTGTAGTGATACAGAAGAAGAGATGGAGCAAATTCCTGCACTGCTCTTGGGCCAGACCTGAAGAGCAAGAGCACGCTTTGTGTTCCACTGAGGCCCCCATGGGGATCATCCACCAGAGAACCACATCATCTGTTCTCTGTGGCTCCTCTCCACCATGCAATGGATGCTGCACATGCAGCCAACAGCTGATGGCTCCTTGATAACGTGTGTGAAGGAACAGCAGTCAGTGGATACCTGGCAGACCATCACATATTGCTGCCAGCTGCTGAAAGACCAACTCCTTGCTATCCAAATTCAGATCTAAGACCTATTGGTGGGTGGACTTAAACACAGCACAGAGCAAGCAAAACAGTTTCCCACAAGGATCTTTGGTGCCAGTACTGTCAAAGAAAAACAAGAAAATCCATCAGGTAATTTCCCCTTCCCCTCCCTTGCTGCCTTTACCTGAGAGGCACTGAAACTCTTCTCCAGCTCTTCTAAAGACTTCTGTTTCTCCTGAGCATCATCTTCTTCTTCCCTTTCTTCCCGTACGCCGTAGTTCTGCGAAAGGATCTCTGCTAGGTTCAGTCGGTGATCAGCTGAGCCCATTGACACAACTGCAGGGATTAAAACAAGTTGGACACCAGCACCACCCTGAACCCAACCTTCTGATGCAACAAAACCTGACAAGACCCTTTCTTGTGTGCATGTGCAGCCACAATAAGCCAGAGGAAGAGATTAGGCAGAAAAGAGTGAGAAAGAATGGAAACAACTAAACAAAGTCCTTCTGTGAGCACTACAAGCCTGGCTCCCTAAACATTCACATCCCATGACTGTTTCCCAAGTATTTATGCTCCTCTCTAAGCTGGATCCTCTGATGCCATTCATCTGAATGCACGCTGCAGCTTTTCCTTCATTGGAGGCATTTTCAGGATAACATTGGGAGAACAGCAAACAGACATTTGTAGGAGCTTTGGCATCATTCAGACTTATCCATCAAATGTCATCCGAATCAACCAAGGAGTTCCAAAGATGTTGGAAGGAGAAAGGGAGGAAACAGACAGACTGACCCCAGGAGCACGGATTCCTCTGGAAATCAGACCAACAAAACAGAAGGACAAAGCATGGCTACCTGCTGCACTCTGAAGGCTGGGCTCTCCAGGACAAAGGCTGTGGGCTGGGTATGGCACCACCCTGGGGCTCTGCCTGCCCACCGAGGCCTTGAAGGAAAGAGAAAAACCTGGCTGAGACATCTCTTAAGAACGTAAGGCACCTCTTAACCCCACCAGTAAATGCAATCAGTTTCATTTCAAAGCAGAAGATAATAAAAACCACACAGGGTAGCACTGGAAATCGTGCTGTGCAAGCAGAACTCTTGTTAGGTGCATGGAGCAGCTCTCCCAGGGCTCTGCTCTTTGGGTTCTGCACCTTCCCCTCAGTCTTTAAGTGCATGTGGGGGAGTTTCCACCTTACCTTCAGAGCTCTGCTAATTATTTATCCTCTCATCAGCACTCATCAGCTCCAGACCTCAGCTCTTTATGGTTTACACGCTCACTTAAATGAAGGATTTTAACCCCAAATACACACATCACGCTGTGTTGGAACACAGCACTTCCAGGACCTGAGCCACTCTTTGGAGACACAATCAGACACGGCCATCCACCACCACGTCAGCTTCTCCCTAAGGCCTCACCACATTCAGGAGACTCAGAGGGGCCAGGCAAGAAATTCAGAGCTGGGTAAGCAGGAAAGGAGCCTGGGAGGTGTGAAAGTAGCAGAGGTGAGGTAGGAAGAGGTGAGGCAGGCAGATGGTAAGAACAGGATCCTGCCTTTTGGCATTCAGTGTGTGGTCAGAAGTTCAGGCTGAGGCCTGAAAGCAAAGCAGAACATCTGCAGCTCCCTGGGCTGAGGGACGTGGAAATGCTGTTCATCAAGTTCAGCCCAGGTAGGGAGCAAGCAGGTAATTAAGTGATGCCTCTGAGCTGACTGAGAGCATCTGATGGCAGAAGGAAGTCAGAGCATCAGTCCAGCACAGTCATTGCTGACATCTCGTTGTGATCCTCTTTGTGAGCCAGGGCATTTAGGGTGCTTCAGTGCAAGGCTCTAAAAGCTTAAAAAATACAGGTTCCTATCAAAACTGATCCTCTAAAAGGAAGTATGCACCAAAAAAAGCCACTCCAGGCTTTGGTTTAGAAGGCAGCAGATGTTCCCATCAAGACAAAGACCAAGAAGGAGGGAAGGCAAGGACGTGTGAAGCAGCCATGGAACTCCTGTTCCTTCCCCTGCCCAGAGCAGTGAAACAAGGATGCCTCAGTCCCAGCTGAGGTGCACAGCGTGCTGCAATCCGTCATCCCTGGGGCCTGAGCTTTAGCAACAGGGTCACCCCACTGCAGACCATTCTGGCTGCAGGCAGAGCGCACAGAGAAGAAAAGGGAGGAGGAATTTGTGGGCTAATGGAAGGAAAGAGCTCAGCCAACCTCCATTTTGAGAGCAGTCGTGCTGGGAAACGGATTCATAACACAAGAAAGTTCAATGTCTCTTTGTCGGTCCTTGCCAGAATGGGACTGAGCACAAAACCCTCTTGGATAAATCCATCCAAACAAATAATCCCAGTCTGGTAAGGATGAGAAGGGTGTGGGCTTCACTCCCTTTCGCCTCAAGTGATGTGCAGAGCTCCCTGTCCTGAGACAGTGATCCATATATTGACTGTGCCTCCTTCACACGGGGATCAATGCGGAGCTGCACGCAAAGGATTCTGAACGAAGACTGAAAGCAGCAGCAGCCGCTTTGTCAAGCAGGGCTGGCTTGAAAAGGTGTCAGAACAGTTCAGGGATGATGAGCTCTCGGATTAAAGATCAGATGCTACAACAAAGAGTAATAGTCAATATGGCAGGATGACAACCCAGTAACTAAGCACTGGTTTATGCCCACAAAGCACTAAGGCAGCATTAGGGAGAGTGGGAACTGCTGTAAGCTGGAGATCACCATGAAACGATTGGCACTGCTGTGTTTGGCTTGAGAAAAGAAGAAAAACTGAACAACCCTTCAAATTATTAGGAATTAGGGGAACAGACAAGCCAGAGGAATAAGAGGGAAAAGAAGGTCTGGCTTAAATAGGTAAATAATGACAGAAAGAATATTCCTGATGCCACGTGATGGGTGGTTATTCCATGTGAAGGCGAGGAGCTGCAGTCTGACACTTCAGATGCAACCATCAGGCAGGAGGAAGGAAACACAACAGCATGACGTGCGTTGGAAAGAGAGCAGGAACACCAAGGCATCATCAGATGCCCCCAGATCAAGAGTGGTGTCACCTACTGCTGGTGGCAGCTCCGTCCCCACGGGAGACAACAGCACTGATCTCCATTCACCTCTACAGTGAGCTACGAGGGTGGAAAATGGCTCCTCCATCCATCGGTCACTTGGGAAAGGAAAAGGTATTCCCAGCAGCAGTTCCCCTTCCATTACTCTCTGCTTCTCAGGCATAATCACAGAATCACTGAATGACTTGGGTTGGAAAGGACCTCAAAGATCATCCAGTTCCAACCCCCTGCCTCTCCCAAAAGTCACACAGATGTTGACCCGTTATCCAATCTCTTCTTTGTATTTTTAGATATTTCCAGCACTCCATTCTGTGTTCTGGACTCAAGTTTTTGAGCACATCAGACCAATCAAGAGTTGTGTCTTACACAAAGGAAGGCACAGACAAAGCTGTTCTCCACTGCAGCGCTGACTGCGATTGTCCCGAGAAGGAAAGTCTCTCAAGCTGAAGCAACTCTTGCAAGAAAGCGAGGAAAAAGAGAGAACACTTCTCCTTCTAACATCACTACTTTAATAACTGAAGTGATTTCCTGAGCTAGTTTAACATGTATTTTGAACTCTGTGAGAGTCAACTTGGATTTGCTTTCTACAAACCCCAGTGGTAGCCAGAGGAAAGCAGTGTGGATGGGAATACATTTGTGCTGTATCCTACGCAGCTGAAGGAGCAAAACATTCACAAAGGCCACATCCTGCACTGCCCACATCTCTTGTTCTGGTGATGCCATAAGGGACACCCGTGCTCCAACCTCATCAGCGTGGCCCTGTGCTGTCCCAAAGGCAAAGGGATTCGTCGGTCAACCTCACACCAAAGCAACAGCATAAAGAGGAACGCAGCACTGATGCTCCAAGGGCCAAAATGAAGATGGTGCTGTTCTGGGCGGGACAGGCAGAGGAGTGCTGTGATGTCCCAACGGTGAAATCTGCTGCTCTGATAGAAGCTGTTGTCCCACGATGAACAGCAGCCAATGCAGTGCTCCCAGTGCAGTGCTCCCAGTGCAGAGCTCCCAGTGCAGAGCTCCCAGTGCAGAGCTCCCAGTGCTCCCATCAATCCCACGTGCCTCCATCACCACGAGGCCCGGCAGTGTTTGGGAAGCGCCAGGAGATGTCAGAGCAATGCAGGGCGATGGGTCCAGTAGCAGCACCAGGAGAAGCCAAGGGGTCCCAGCCCAGCACCCCCACGGGACAACCCCCCTCCCAGTGCTCCTTCCCACGGTTCTGCCTCCAAATCCCCCCGGGGATCCCATCAGATCAAACTCCCGCACAGCCCCGCTCCGCTCCGTGCCCGCTCTCGGCTCCAGGCCCAGCCCCGCTGCTTCCAGAGCCCCTCCGTCGCTCAGGCCCTCGCCCCTCACACAACCGGGCCCAAGGCCCGGCAGCTCCCGGCTCGGAGCCGGCCCCGCTCCCCGGAACCCATCCACGGACACTGCATCCCGCAGGGATCCAACCCGGCCCAAAAGCGATAGGGAAGACGCGGCCCCATCCAGGCTCCGGCCCGGCGCGACCCCACCGGCTCCGCACTCACCTCCGCCATGGCCGGGCGCGAGCGGCGGCGGAGGTTGGTGGGGGGAGGGGGGAAGGGGGGAGAGCGGGACCCGGATGTGGCGGCGGCCGCTGATTGGCTGCAGGGCCACGAGGGCGGGGGGAGCGGCGGAGGCGCGGCGGGGTCAGAGGTCAGAGGTCAGGGGGCGGGGCTAAGCGGAGCGCGGGCTGAGTCCGGCCCCGGTGCATCGCGGATCCCATTCGGAGTGCAGGGCCCGAATCCGGAGAGCCGCGAGGAGCTCGGAGCCCCGGCAGGCCGGAGCGGGCGGAATCTGAGCCTCAATCACAGCGCTGTGATAAAGGCGGGGCCGGGTCTGAGGCCTGGCCGGTGCCGGGGGGTCGGTTTTGCTTTGGGCTCCGTTTCGGAGCTCCAAACCCACAGAGAAGCGGCTCCAGGTTGCCGTGCGAGTCCAGGTTCACTCAGACGCCTCCTTCCCTTCAGCCTGGAGGAGGCAGAGCTGCAGTGCCCCAAAAGTTTGGAAATAAGGACTGATTGCAGCAAATCCCTTTTAGCTCTCTGTAGCTGGTGGTGCTCAGGGCCACGATTTAGCACTGGGTGGTTGGGGTAGGATGGTTTGGTTGAGGTTGGGCTCGATGATCTTGAAGGTCTTTTCCAACCTGAGCAGTTCCACGGTTCTGTGATTGCCCGTCTCTGCTCTGTTGTGCAGTGCTGTGCCAGAAGCACAGTTTTCCAGTGACCTGGATCTGCGTCCATGCCAGCTTCCAGCTCTCTGCTTAATGACTGCTCTGACAGCTGCCAGGCTGTGCCTCTCCCAGTGTCTGTGCCCAAACTGTTACACTGTGTCATCAGAATCAGCACAGAATTCGCCACCATCGTTCAGCCACCTGATGCAGTATCGTCCTTGGAAGATGTTGGGGTGGGCAATGGCAGCTGCTTGGGCTCTACAAAGCCCAAGTATTAGGGAAATGAGGTATCTAAATACGTACATTGACATGTGTGTATCTGACAGCCCAGCAGAGGGTAGGAAGTGGATGAAGGCACTGGGGGAGAAAGGATCTGTCCCCCTCTCAACCCCTCCCCCTGCTCTGCCCATCCATCTTGCACGACTGAAACCCAACGGCATCTCTTTGCTCAGAGGATAGCACAGCCCTGGGGTGCTCTGGGAGTGGAGGTGGAGCAATACAAGCCCTGGGCTGGGGGCTGCAGGATGCCCCACACTTCTCCTGGTACCCCGTCTGTCTGTCTGCCTTGGAACTGTGAAGACAGACACACAGCAGAGGGATGGGGGGCCGTAGAGATCCTCAGAGCTTAATCCTCCTGCACAGCCTCCTTCCTCTGCTCAGATCATCCCGTGCAGATGCTAATCTGCAGGAGGGAAGAAAGAAAAAAAAAGGATTTCACATTTAATTGTGGAACATAAAGACGTTGCGGGGTCATTAAAACGCCATGAATATGGAAATGAAATCCACAGGTATCCATGCAGGTAACGGCAGGGAGCCGCAGGTAATGCTGGATGGTGGAAAGGTTGGCTCTGTCCCAAGGCATCATTAACCCCTGCTATAGGGCCTCGTGTCACAGCCACAATCTGCTCTGAGATGAGCTCCTGGGTAAGCAGGGCTGCACCTCATGGGGTGCAGGCAGCAGGATCGGCCACTGAGCACTGCCTGGGTGCAGGGGAGATGCAGGCACTGCAGGGACAGCACTGGGTGCCACTGCCCAGCTGCACTCGGCCCACCTGGATCGATCCCAGCCACAGCTGGGAAACTTTCCTCTTCCAGTTCCCATGGAAACGAGGGATTTTCTTCTCCCCAAACTTGAGCCCTCTGCAGGGACTGCAGGGCCAGGCAGCAGGCAGTGTTCAGCAGGCACAGCCCGTTTGCTGGAAGCTGCCAATTTGAACACACAGAATCACAGAGTTGGAAGGGACCTTTAAAGATCCAACTCCCTTGCAACAAACAGGGATACCTACAGCCCCATCAGGGTGCCCTTCCAAAGGCACAGAGCAGAGGTACGGATGCTCCTCCAGGGCTGCTCCTCCAGCCCTCCACATCCCCCATTTCTATCTCAGCTCCAGTGAGAGATCTCATGTGCACAGAGAGAATGCAGCCATTACAAAGAAGAAAACATTTAATACTTTTATTTAGAGATACAAGTTGAGATTTGAGGGTCTTTTTTTTTTTCCTTTTCCCCTTTACAAACCATTACAAAAAAGGTCTTGCAAGTTGTCCCAGCTGACAGACTCATCTCCATCCACCTGAGCAGGAGCCAGCAGCTCTGGGCCATGGCTGCAGCCCTCAGTGGGGCAGGGACAGGGCACTGAGGCCATCGGTCCCTTCGGCCCCCTGCACTGCTGGGAGCTGGGGGAGAAATCCACGTGTGCTCCCACATCCTGCACCAGGAGAGAGGGTCAGGCACTGGTGCCAGACGAGGGTCAGCCCACGGTGTAGCAGGGGACCAGACGTACATCAACATGCATGGTTAAAAACATTAAAAACGTTCTGTGTAAATGTAACAGGAGATGGAGCAGCTGCAGTGTGGGGCTGGCAGGGAGCTAAGGCTTGCATGCGTGGCCAGGAGGTTGCTGGTCAAGAAATGCAGTGCCAGAGCCCTGCCAAGTGCTGCAGCAGAGGTGCCAGGCCCCCAGAGCAGGGAAACCATTTTTCTATCAACACTGGAAAAGCAAGAAATGGAGCTCAGGAGCTGTGGATGCAGCGCCGTGCTCTCTTCCCCAGGAGCTGAACACTGTAGCTCCCAGCCCCGTTCCAAAACGTGTATGGGGAAAGAGGCTGGGAGCAGCCAGGGCAGCCAGGAGCAGGGCAGAAGGGGTGCAGAGATATAAGATGCCTTTTCCACCAAACGCATTTACAGGGTGCAGAAGCTGAAGGTCACAGAGCCCAGGGTGCAGCTTCTCCCAATGGGTGGAGATGGCCATGGGGAGGGGGCAGAGGAGGGGCAGCAGGAAAGGCACGTGAGGATTAACCTGGTCCAAAGCAAGCAGCCCCAAGGAGCAAGCAGAGGGACTGCAGCTCAGCCTCATGGGGTTCTGATGGGGAGAACAAGCACAGAGCTAGCAGGTGAGAGGATCTCGCATGGGACCATTCTGCAATCTGCTCTGCCTCACCATGGGCAGGAGCATTCATCTGCCTCCCTTGTCTGGAGCTAAGAGTTGGACTCGATGATCATTAAGGGTCCATTCCAACTTGGGATATTCCATAGGCAGACCCTGGGCTGCAGCCCAAACTGCCCCTTGAGTCACCCCTCAGTTTTGCAGGTAGAGGCTGCAGCAGGAAAAGCCCAAACTTCAGAAGCAGCCCAGCTTAAAACATTTCCAAGGCAGAAAGGAATTGAACCGTGCCGTGCCACGGAGAGGACAGAGAGCCAGCACCATGCATCAGACATCTCTGCCCCTCTCCAGGGAGGGGAGGGACAGCACAGAGGCTCAGCACTGCCTTGAGCTGGTGTAGTGTTCCATCTGTGTCATAGTGTTGCTCTGCTCCGTGCTTTCTCCACTGAGCCCTGGCTCTGGGGTGCTGAGGAAGCTGAGTCCCTTCCCACAGCAGCTGGGTGTCAGATTGAGCAGGGGCTGTAGGCTGAGGGGAGGTGGGTAGTGTTCAGGGGCAGATGCCCACACCATCCTGAAGGAGGGGCAAATCTCTCACCCCTCCACGAGGCTCAGGGCTGCTCAGCACCGGGTGACCTGGGGTAATGATCAGCATGAAGGTCATGCACCCCGGCTCTCCAGCACAGCCAACCTGGTTCACACGGAAACTGGACCAAAGGAAAGACAAAAACTGGACAGGGAGAGGCCTATGACCCAGCTTGAACGTACAGACTGGAAGAACCTGGCAGGATTCATAAAGTACCTAAGTTCAAGCACCAGAAGGACACAAAAAAAAAACCAAAACAAAAGACAAAACATATTCTCCAGGATAGGGCTGTCTGACCCTTCTGGCTTGTTCCCTGGTGGCAAACTCACCCCGAGATGATACAGGAAATGGCCGTGTCTTCTCTCCCCACCTCACTAGAGGGCTCGTGTCAGGACAAACGTGGAATGCAGGCTCGGCCCTGCGCTGTGAGGGGGCACGAGTGGAGAGGAACGGGGAGAGCTGCCAATTCACTGAGGTAGCGGAACCAGCACTTCCACGTAGTTGAGTGGGAAGAAGCCTGACTGGCCATTGATCATGCCCTCGTACCAGTTTTCATCGATCTGGTTGGTCAGGGTGATGATGTCGCCTTCCTTGAAGCCAAGCTCACCATCGTTCTCGGGTTCAAAGTCGTAGAGCGCCTTGCAGCAGGGCTGGTCCAGGTGAGCTGTGGGGAGAGTGCATGCAAGGGGTGAGGAGGCTGCCTACAGTCCTGCCCCAGCCCCACAGCTGGCAGCCAGCCACTCACTCCAGTCCCAGACACCAAACCAGGTCTGGCAGAGCCAGGATTCACACAGCCCCAGTGACACGAGCGAGTACTGGGGGCTCTGCCCCGCCTGGGAGAAACTGTTTGTTAGCTTTGCCCCCAGCATGGTGAAGCATTAACTCAGTTTGAACTCTTCGATGGGTTTAAGCACAATGGCTCCTCTGCCTTCTTGTTCCAAACGTTTCCCTTCATAACTTGCTCCCAGAGCACAGCCCCAACCCCTGTACCTTCCCTGTGCCCGCCACCCCACTCTAATGGGAGAAGAGCAGCCAGTAAATTTCGCAGCTGTAGAGACTCTACTGAGAGCAAGCTGAGCTAATGCAGACCACCACAGGCTCCAGGGCCCTAATTCCCTTCCCTGTTGCTCAGCACCTGGCATGGCTCTGTGCTAGGGCAGGAGGAATGGCAGAACAGGAGGCCCAGCACACCTGGACTGCTGAACTTCCACAGCACAAGAGGGCTCAGCATTAGGAGAGAACTCAGAAAACACCAAAAGCAGCAGCCAAGCAGGTTCATTTCTGAGAGAGCTTCTCAAAACACCACGCTGGTTCCACAACCACGGCATATAACCCTTTCCAGGCTCCTTAAGCCCTCCTACCCCACTACTGTACCACCATGAGCCCCTCGCTTGCCCCACTCTGATGCCTCCAAGACACAGATTCAGCCTGCCCCCTACCCCAATGAAAGCCCCATGAGCTCCTTCAAGTCAACCTGTGGGCCCAGCCTGGGGACTTGCCACCAGTCACAACCCATCTGAGGCTGCTTGCTGCCCAGACACCACAAAACCCACATCGTGTACCGAAGCACCGCCTGCTCTGTCCCCAGCTCCCAGCTGCAGGGTAGGGGACAGCAGGCAGTAGGTGCAGGAGTGGGACAGATCAGAGCTGGGGGGCTCGTAACAGGAGTGAGGTGGTTGATATCTCCTGGTAGAGCTCCTGATCTTTGTGCTCTCAAGCAGGACGTGCCTGCATGACGACTGCTGCCACAACTCATCCAGGTGAGCAAAAGCTTTAGGGTGGTAAATATCAATATAGCATGGTTGGGTTCATTTGGGCCTCAGCAGAGGTGATGTTTAGCTCAGCTGTTCTGCTGGCCAGGCAGAGTGGCTCAGCACAGGGGTATTAGTGGCTTACAAGAAGCAGTGTCAAGGAAGGAGGAGCAAGGAGGGGTGGGGAAAGATGGTCACACATCATGCAGTGCAGTGGGAGGAAACTCACGGATACTCCTGACGGAGGCCCGGGACGGCTTGTCGGATCGGAAAGAGGAGGAAGCTGCTTCCAAACAAAAAGAGACATGCTTAAAACAACGTGAATTGGAGTGAGGGGAAGGCAGGGCCCAAAGGGAGGTTCTGTTAGGAGAAACATGGCATCCTGCATGCTGTTAGAAAACCATCTGCCTCGCTGGGACCAGGGAGGGACAAATGCAGCGTGATGGAAGACAGGGAGGGAGAGATGTTTAATTTTTCCTTTCTGCCCTTGCTGTCACTGACTGGGTGCTATCAGTCAGTGACCCGGACTGCAGGCTCTGCTGGGACTTCTCCAAAGTCAAGAAAACAGAGGCTGTTGGGCCTCAAGAGAAAATAGCCTGACTCTAGAGATGTTTAAGACACTTCCAGAGCCACCAGCTTGTGCAGGCACATCCAACACATCAGAAACACAACTCTTAGGCAGAGCAGTTCCCCTCCATCCCCAGGACACTGCTCCAGAGACACCTGTGTGCACGATGACATACATGGGACAACTTTACCTGAGACTTTAGGGGTGGGAGCACAAGAGAAGCCCCCGTTAGATTGGTCACTCTCTCCAAAGTCATACGTCTCCCTGGGTTTGGGCTTGTATTCCCGCCTGGGACGTGAGGAGGCCTCCCTCATTCTGGCAGAATCAAAAGAAATGTGGATAAATTAAAGTGAAAACGAGTCTGAGAAGATCAGTGCACATCTTGCTTGTTGGTGTGAAAGCTTTGGAAAAGGCATGATGCTACCAGAGCTAGAACATGAAGCTCTGTCCTCAGCTAGGCAAGGCAAACATAACTGACCCCTTACAACCATAGAGGGACGAGTTTCAGTTGCCTCCACCTCAGACCTACACCTCAGCTTTTGGAAGACAACACCCCTAGGCTTTGCTGGAGAGCAGCTCAGGCAACCACTGCTTTCAGGCCAGCAGAGGACACTCGTGCTGCACTTTGAAAGCTCTCAGCAGTAGAATACTCCCAGATCTTCTGAATTCCAACCAGACACAGCATCCATTCAGTGGTTTCTTCTATGACAGAAGAGCAGCAGGGCAGCAGTGCTAAATCACCAGGAACTCCAGCTCCCTAACTACAACTGAAGCTAATGGCACAAAGACACTAAGCTAGGAGGGGACAGGCACATTCAGGTCATGACATCTGATCCATCTGCTCCAGCAGCACGGTTACTTGATCCCAGGTCTAGCTAAAAGATATTTCCTGGTCAAGGCCCAAGATGCAAGGAGCTGTGGGCACTGGCATTAAGGGTGCACTGCATATACACCCTTTCTCTGCCAAATTCAATATCAAGTTCCCTGGGAACTGCACACTCCAATTCAGGCATCGCTCAAAGCAGCAGAAACTGGCTGCCCGTGAAGCAAGGACAGACACGTTTTGTATGTTAGAATGCGCCCATCACTGATCTGAATGAGGTTTGGACCGAAGCTGCAGTGACTGCAAGCACTGGCTTTAACACCAGGGGGCAGATTCAGACAGGGAGCCAGGTATATTTACAGGCAAGTGCCATGCAGAGCTCATGGCTGTGAGAACCGAGTGCCCAAAGCCCCCAGGACTCACCTGCGTTTGAGCTTTTCTGCCAGTTCATCCAGGATCTGCACTGCCTGCCTGTGGTAGTCCAGCTGAGCATCCACCAGGGCCGACAGCTGGCTCACCTGCTCAATCTGAGAGAATCAAACCAAGGCAGGATGATTGGCTTTCCCTTGCTGACAGAAGACTCCCACTAGGGCTGAGATTATACTGGGAAACGTGCACAAGGGACAGCTTCCCCAGGGAAACGAGGATGAGGTTTGGGATTTCAGGTACTTGAGACCAGGCTCTGGCTCAGACTCAGCAGAATGGCTCCCATTCTCCCACTGTCTCCCACCCTGAAACCTTCCCTTCCCCAGCTGGTCAAATTCTTCCCAAGGGTGCTGCATTATCTGGCCAAACTCATTCCCAATGGCACCCTCACACAGATGGAAACACAAAAGCCACCCCCAGCTCTCAGCCCCAGGAGCAGCAAGGAGTCCAGGCGCCCTCTATGCACTTACATCAGTTTCTAGGAGGTTGTGCATACTGGTCTCTGCTACTTCCTTGGACTCTTCAAACTTCTCCATGGCCTGTCGGAGTTCCTCATCAGGGATTTTTCCCTGTCGTTTCTTCTTGTAATCAAAGTCCAAGCGTCTGCCTTCCAGCTTCTTGAGATGGTGCTGGGAAGAAGACGGTTATGAGCAGCAAAATAAAAAGAGGAAAGAACCAGAGACTGGGAGCAACTGAATTTTTGTGTTGAGAAGGCAGCACTGGTCACAGGCCAAGCTCATTCGTTTCAGAAGCTCGATCTCAGAGAATACACTTCTGTGGCTCCCATGTTTGTTCAGGTTGCAGCACAGGATAGAGAGCTGCACATCAGGGGTGCTGTGAGATGATGCGGAGAAGCAGTTTGGCAAAGCATTACTGCTGTAGGTGCTTCTTACTAAGGATTAACCTTCAAGTATGGTATGGAAATGTAGTTTCACCCCTTTCTAGCTGGGAGCTGGAGGAAAACAATGTGAAAACAGCCCAGGTCTGTTCCTCATGCAAGGTTTCCAGGGAAAGGAAGAGCTGGCTCTCTACTTCGAGCTCCTCATGAGTGACAGGGATCTCTACAGATCAGGAATTGGGATACAGATTCTGAATATTATATCCTGTAACAGCTTAGGATCAGAACTGTTTAAATCAGCACCAAAGGCAAGCAGCCCAGAACATATGTTGGGATCCACTATGACAGCATCCTCCATAAAGAACAGTGAATGAACTACTCCAACCTACACCCAGCTGTAGAAGCTGCTCAGGAGCAGTGGCAGTGGTGCTGAATACACCGAGCAGGGGAGCAAATACTAGGAAATATGGAGAGAGAATGCACATCACATGCAGGGGAACAGAAGTGGTACCTCTGCCTGTCCACACTGTTTTCCACTGTGATGGAGAAGTGGCTACATGCACTGATAGCCAGAACAGGCCAGCATCTAAGGAGATGAAAAGCAGAGACAACACCATGGCGTTTACCTGGATCTCTTTCAGGTCTTTGTCACACAGGTTCTGGAGGGGATCAATAAAATTTTGTTTGACTTCAATATCCAGTGAGTCCTTCACTTCAGCCAATCGTTTCATAGATTCCCCAGCATCAAGCAGCGCATCGCCTTGGAGTGAGAAAAGGAAGAGAAAGGGAGGAGGAGAACAAGCCAGCCGGTTAAACAGAGCCAAAGTCTGTGGCAGCTGCATGCAGAGCCATTCTGCCATGATACCCAGCATGTGCAACTTCTGTCCTATGTCAAAAACCTCCACGTTTCTACATGGAGCAGCTTCCTGAGCTGAGCACAGGGAGCGCTGACTGGCGTGACAGCGGGCAACGGCGTGTTGGTGCAAACTGCACAGAAGACACTTCACCAATGCGCTTCATTTTCTTCCTCTGAACACAAGGAACAATCTCTACGAACTACACAGAGGAAGGGAAAAGTATTTCATAAACAGCTTTGTTAACTCAGGGAGTCCCTGAGCTACTAATTGGCTGAGCACAGCTTTAACCTTGCTTGGCCACTGCTGGCAGCAGAAGCTGGGGGCAGAGTACATTTGGCCTGATTGAGCCAAGCCATCCTTTTGTTCAGATGGCTTTTAAGCCCAGAGCACTCTTGACCAACCTCTCAAGTTTCCCCAGATGTCAACAACAAACCTGCAGCCTTCTATTCATTTTGGACCTCTATCGAGCCAATCTTATCTCTTTTTCCACCTCTCTCTGAATTCGAACTCAGAGTCGCTTACTGAAACCTATTTAGCTTTTCTAAAGCTCCCTCTAATGATGACAGTTAAACCAGACAGCCTTGCTGAAAAGCACTTTTAGTCTGGGCTTTTTATTCCAGTGGAAACCATTTATAGATTAAATTATTCCTGTGCAGCTTTGGCAAACCAATCGTTTCAGCACTGCATCAGCACAGGAGTTGATGCAAATGAAATGGAGAGTCAAGTGAAACCACCAGTCTGCTGTCCAGGTGGAAAAAAAGCAAACGACAGAGTATCTGCAGAAGAATTATTTCAATGGTGCTAACTCTAGATAACCTGTCAAAATAAAAATTCATCAAGTTAAGTGTTTCTGTAAAGAGAGGCTATTAGAGGAAGCCAGGTTTGCTATGTTCTTCTAAAAACTTCCTTCCCCCTTGCTCTGCAATAATACTGGTTTCCTGCAAGCCAAGAGAGATACAGAGTTCTGAGTCAGCCAGAGATACCCTGGAGAATTCACCACTCCCACAGAGCAGCCAGGGCTTTGTCATTTTCCTGAAGCAAGAAGGCTCCTCCCTGCACTGGAAGGGATCAGACAGCTGTGCACTGCATTGGCTCTGTCACATGGGCAGGCTGATGTTTCACTGGATTAAGACTAATGTCATCAAAAAGCTTCACACCCCCTTCCTCCCTGCAAGCCACACGTGGCTTGTTTCATGATTATGAGAAGTTACCCCATGAAGAGATTTCTTGGCTATGGAATCCCCATAGCAGAGCTCTATGGCATATTAAAGCACCTCATATTGCTCAGTCCAGTTTCCACATCACCACATTCAGTTTAAAAGCACAGAGACAGTTTTTCCCACATGCAAGCTTATCCCAGTACTCAACAAAAAAGTATTAGAAGGTTTTGGACCTAAACCTAATGTTGATCACGATCCAGTCCCCTTGGGTTCTGCTTCTCCTTCCCCGAGTGGAAGCCTTCAGACCTCTTCTAAAGGCCTGTGTACAGAAAGGCAGTTGACAGCACACACATCAGTGGTGAGCTGTGGATTTTGCCCTTGGTTTTGGTTTAAGGAATGAGGCTCAGCCGCTGCCATGCATTTGCTCTGAGACTGCTACAGATCCGGCACTCATTGGACCATGCTGCTAAGTGATACAAAGGGTCCCAGAGCCCTTTGGGAATCCAAAAGAACACAGTTTGGAGATTTGGCATCGGGCTTTGCTGTCTTATCTGCACGCTGCTGTAGGCTGCAGCCCCACAGGGCACTCACCAAAGTTGGAGTCCTCGCCCAGCTCCTTGCCGTAGCGGATCATGCTCTCCCCCAGCAGCCCTTCTGACTGCGGGTAGCCAGGATTCTTCACCTGCCCACGGATCTTCGACATCGTGTTCAGCATGGTTAGCTTGGCTCTGGAAGCTGGCACAGAAACAGCCACAGCCGTGTTTGTAATTACTTGGACTTGCCAGCAGCTGCTGGCCACTGCCAACTCTTTCCTTTTTTTTAAGTGACTCCCAAAGCCAAGAAGTGCTATTGTCATAACCTACCAGAAATATCACTTGCTATGAAAAGTAAAGTTTCTTTTCCAAAGCAGCAAATAAATATAGATCCCCACAGCTAACTGGTGAAGGCCAAAGGAGTTTCCCCAGCCCTCCCGTAGTCCCTGGAGCATCCTCTGAGCAAGCTGCTTGGAAACACACAGGACAGCAGGCTCTGGAGGTGATGGTTACAAAGCTAACCATCCCTTTCCAAGCCAGAGATGACATTTTTTTGGGACACCCTGGTAAAAACAGGTCCCCTCCAGATCTTTCCTAGATCCAAGGTTAAAGATGCGTCTGTTTTATTCACTGTTTGATAGCAACAGCAGGATCTTACAGCCCAGAAACACATCACTGGTCAAAAGGGCCGTATGACCACAAAGCACCTGTGAGCCAGGGTAAGACCCCACTAAGCTCAGCCAGTTAGCAAAGCCACAGGGAATGTACAGGACAGCCCAGCATACATCTGGTAAAGGTAGACAGCGTACCTGGTAACAAATGTGGGCTTGGTGGCACACCTCAAGGCCATAAAGGTTCTCTCTGAGGTCTTTCTGCCTCTTTCTCTCCTACCCTCTTTGGGGGGCAGAGGGGGAAGTGGACAGCAGAGGTGCTGTCACTCACCTGGGTTTGGCTGCAGATATTCTATTGTTCTGGTCAATACTTCTGTAACTGCCTTGCTGGTCAAATCCACTTTCTGTAGGAAAACAAGATGATCCAGCAGCAGTGAAGATCAGCTCAGGGCTTTGGCAAGGTCACAGAAGGCTTTTACGGGTAATTTTAGGGGATTTCTCCTATCCCTTACTCACTTTTTCCATTTCCTTGAAGTCATCGTCAAGTTTGGTCCCTTCTGCCCCTCCAACCTTTTCGCTGACCAGCTGCAGAAAAAGAACAAGGCAGGAAGAATCAGGCATGGCAGTGGCTGCCCACTCTACCTCACGCAGAGAGGTATCGAGTCCTGGGGACAGAAAGGGAAGAGGGATGGTCCAGACAGCATCTGCAAGAGAAAGGAGGCAGTAGGAACAGCCCAAAGCATGGTAACAACATGCTGCCCTATCCTCCCACAGCACAGCTCAGCCTTCAGACACAGGCAGGATATTCCTCACCTGGCAGAAGCTACAAAGCTCTTTAAAATCGTAACTCACAGCTCCAACTCCGATGCTTTCTGGAAAAAGGGAGCAACAGCATTGTCTCTCAACTCTGCTTCAAGAGAGGCTTCAATTTCACACAAGGCAAAATGCAAGTAAACAGGGAATTAACACACTCTGCTTGCAGCAGCCATACAGAGCTAAGCCCAGAAAGAACCACTCAAACCACTCAAACTCCTTGCAATCCAGATGGTGAGAGCTTAGGGCTCTGTATTCCAACATTTTTTAAAGAGAAGGATAAAGAGACTTACAGAAGCTACAGGAAAATGTTCAAATCCAATTATCAAGGTATCTCTGATGTCTGTTCTAAAACAAGGTGAACACAAGACGTTTGACACAGCTGGGAAGGCAGGGTTGCTTTTGGCTATCTGCACCAAGGGCTTATCAGCTTTCTTCAAAATGCCACTTAGTGTAAGAAAAGACTTTTTCCCAAAGCTTCACCACTCACCTTCCCGAGCTGAAAGACACGTGCCAACAGTGCTTTATTAAATCCAACTGAAGAAGTGTCCTTCCATGCAGCTCAAATGGAGAGAAACATCTCCTGCCCTGCCCCATTCCCATGTGGCAAGGCCAGTGGCAGCACCTGGGGCTCAACAGATCGGCCAAAGCTACCTGCAGTGTGCCCACAAGCAACTGCCAGGCCCCAAAATGGATCTGTGTACAGCAAATTACCTCCACAGACATCAAAAGTGGTTTAGGAAATGGTTGCTGCCTCCCCAAGCTCTCGATGCCTGCCACAGGCCATTGCCAGGATTCCTCATGCTTGTAGTCAAAACTCCAGCTCTGGACAAACAATACAGGTTTGTTTACTTCAACATCAAATACTTGATTTTATCAAGTCTTTCTTCCTGTGGCGCCCATGGGGACTCAGAGTGGTTCCTTAGTTAAAGGACAAGGAGAAAAAACTCTTTAAGCAAGCATCCAGTTCCAAATGCACTTAGAGATACCCCATAAGCTCCATGTGACTGCGCTCCCTGGGCAGTGCTTAGTCCCAAAATCAAATGATTGCTGTAAAACAGGGAAGTCTGCAGGGATTCAGCAAAATTCTACACCCCAAACTAGGAAAGAAAAACAACTAAGAAGCTGCAAACCAAGCTGCTAGGCTGAGCACTGCTATGGCTGATGTGCTCCTCGTGCCTCAGTGGTCGGATGGATATCTGCAGCTGCTCAGAGCTTCAAGGCATGCAGACATTACAGGGAAGAGGCTCAGAGAGAGCAGAGAGCTCTTCTGAATGACAGCTCTGCACTGAGCAACAGCAGCATAAATCATCCCAAGGCCAAAATATCCTTTTAGAGCAAGAGTCTGAAAGAGCTGAGAAAGAAGACAGCAGCCTTTCAGGGCCTCGTTTTGCCTGGGCAAGGCTTTTTTCTCTGTCTGGGGAAGCAGAGGACCTCAGATGTTTCACAAAGAGATTGCTGTGGTTCCCCTGGGCATTAAAACACTGGGGGAAAGCAATGGGTCAGCGCTCTCCAGGTTCACCCAGCCCAGCTCTCAGCTCTGGATTTCATTCTCAGATGCACACCCAGATGGATCTTCACACATCCCTGCACGTGCAGCCCCACAAAGGTCCATGCAGGCTTCTGGGTGCAGCGCAGCCCTCTTGACCTCACCAGCTTTTTTCTAGCACCTGAAAGGACATGGGAAGTGCAGGGAGAGCAGGACTGTGGATTCAGCAAGCGTGCCAAGAGGGGCTCAAAGGGGTGTTATCACCGCAGAGCTGCCTGCAGATGGGCAAACAACCAAAAACTCAAATTCTTGCTTTTTTTGGATCCTTGCTCTGTGCTCGGGGTGCCAGCACACACTTCTGCCTGCCAGCTCTGAGCTGGGGAAGCACACATTCCTCTTTGGAGCAGGGAAAATAAACCACAAAGCGGTTGCTCTGCCTTGCAGACCCTGCGTGGGCACTCATTGCCAGCTGCCACCACCCACTCCTGTGCTTCCGTGCCAAAAGACGGCTCGACACGCAGCCTCTGTGGCCAGAAAGGGGCTTCTACACAGCCCAGAGCAGCACCTCCAGAAAGGTCCTTTCCTCTGCAATACACCTGAGAAGAGTACAATTAACCGGCGTAATTCCATCCCTGCTTTTCTCCACCCTCCCACAGATCTGCAACCCAGAAAGCTGCAAATACAGCCAGTGATGGAGAGCTCTGCTGTAATCGGGGACTGCATGCCATGCTGTACACAGTGATCACCACAGTGATTTTGGAGGCTTAACACTCTCTCAGAGAGCATAGAGATGTGGAGGGGGAAAATTCGCTTGCAGACTAATTTAATCCTCCTTTTGACATCCAAGAAATGCTACTGGTGCCCTGCTGTGGAGGACGAATACGACTGAGGTTTTCTCCCTGCTGGCTCTAATTAAGCTAGGAGGCTTCATCTCAGGAGGAAAGAAGGAGGGACTGTGTGCCATCTCCATCCCAACAGTCCCAAATCTGTCAGGCACAGGACAAACTAATGCCAGTTCCCCTCTGTGCCAGCAGGGATGTGAGCCAGGGACACGGCCAATGTGCTGTTAGCCCAAGCCCACCCATCCTGGAGAAGGGATCTGATCAGTACTAATCAATATCCAAAGGGAGGGAGGTCAGGAGGATGGGGCCAGGCTCTGTTTGGTGGTGCCCAGTGACAGTACAAGGGGCACTGGGCACAAAATGGAACCCAGGACAGGGCATATAGCATAATGTTAAGCCTAAAGGAGACAGTACTGTAGCTTAGTGCGAGAGGAGCAGGACACAGTGCAAAAGCAAAAGCCCTCAGCTGCACTGCACAGCAGCCAAAGCTGTGTGCTTCCTGGAGCAAATATTAGCACAAGGCAATACGGTTGGGCGTCACAGATCGGCGAGATAAAACAGCTTCAAAACAGGATGGCTGTTTACCTGGCACTTTAACCACCCATCTGTAGGGTCAGAAAAAGGGACGAAGCAGACGGTGCACAAACAGTCCAGCAGAGAAGCAACACCCGTGTATAATTAAAGCTTGCTGGCAGTAAAAATGTGGCCCAGATAGCTCAGACCTGAGCTCAGGGCGTAGACAGGTACAGTGATTGCAGTCCTGTTGGACGGCTCTGGTTCTGTGCCAGGGTGCAGCGGTGGATCCCACCCAGCAAACACCTCCACAGCACAGCACTTGTCTTTGCTTCGTCTGTCTCTTTGCTCCTGACTGTATTTTGCAGATTCTGCAGCCTCATTTGAACAAGGATCGACTCGCAGGGGCTTCAATCACACTTACCTTTGGTGTTCCAATGCTACCAAAGGGCTGTGCGTGGCAGAAGATGTCCAGAAATGAAAGCCCTTTTGTTAGCTAACTACTGCAACAGGAGCTTGGCAACAGGGAGGGGAAGGAATGAGCTGTGTATGCTGAAGGATAAGAAAGACAGGATGGAAAGGGGCTTCTCTTATAGCAGAGAGTGGGAGAGAAACGCAATGCCAGGGATGAGGGAGGGCTGTGCCGTCTCTCCAGACACAACACAAAATCCACACACCCCTCCTCGCCCTCACCAGCCCCCTCCAAACCCACCACTCCTTCATTCAACCTACACAACTGCCCTTCAACCCCAGGATGAACTCGTGGTAAATAACAAACCATCGGACAACGCTCTCGTCATTTGGTTCACCCTTACGTAAACCCGATGAATCAGACAGACCTAGCAGGCATCTGCTGCTGCCCACGCCATCCCTGAAACCTAAACAGATCCCAGTGGCATTAAGTAGGACCTTGGCACACCCACTCCAAAGCTGCACTCCCCTCATTGCTGGCTGGCTGCAGCACCACCCCTTTAACACCCCTGCAAAGAGATGGTGACATGAGGCCGTGCCCAGGGCATCTCTCTGCACAGCAGGTGCCTGTGGATGGAGTACAGAGCATCAAGATATTTTGCAAGCAGCAGATGTGTTCCCAGAGTCAACGAGTGGCAGCTCAGAGCAATGGGATGTGCTGTGCTGCACTGCAGCCTTGCTGCATCACACCAGCGCTGGTGACGGAGGAAGGACAGATGTGTAGGAAAAAAAAAAGGGAAATCAACGTACAGTACAATCACCAACCATGAAAACAGAGCCAAAACCGAGTGGGAAGATGCCACCATCCAAACCTTCTGCAGTTGAGGAATGCTGGTGAAGCCCCTCCATCTCAAGATCCAGCAGAGGGCAGATGTGCAGCACTGGCCCTAAAAGTGAGCAAGTCTTTGTTGCCCAGCCTGTGGATACAGGAGGCTGAAATCAGTGCTGTGCCAACGAGCAGCTGCTCCACAGGGACCTCACTCATCTCGCTCCGACACACTGCTCTTCAACTTTCAAGTATTTTCAATTGGGAAATTAAGGTAGTCAACTGTAGGATGTAACTTCCCCCAACAAGCACAGCTCATCAAGAATGAAAAATACCTGTTTTTTCTTTTAAAACTTGCATTTTTTCCCCTTAGCAAACAGCCAGCGCTATTTATAACATATCAAACACATGCAATTGCTGCATTCAAAGCAGTTGCCCACACTGCAATGAAAACATTATCCTTCCCAAGACTGATGTGCCAAAGCCTTCTCACTCCTCCCTGCGTCCTGCCTCAGCAGAAAGTGCTCTTTTGAGAAATAAAAACCACAGACAAGCAAACAGACGAGCAGCTCTGCCCCGGTTGCCTGCATTAAAAAAGAGCAAGTTCAGTGGGAAAGAAAGAAAATAAGAAGAAAACAGCCCACAAACTAACTAAAAAGGTGCTGTAGGTGTTTTGAATCCCAGATGAACAGGGCTTCAGTGCAACACAAAATCCTGGTCGAGAGATGTTAAGGAAAACACAGCTGTAAGTGCTGGGATTGCTGGTGAGCAGTTTCGGTAGTGCACAACACTGCTGTGAGCTGTGCCCATGGGAGCTAAATAAAGGCACTGCAATAGCTCAGTGAGGCACAGCGCCCTGGAATGAAGTGTAATTTTTGGTTGTCTTCACTAGTAGCTTCATCATCACAAAGGAGGAGGCAGCGGGGTGCTCACAGCTCCATGCAGCCAACACAGCTCGCTGCTGCTGCACGTATATTTAGAACAGCTGGGCAGCACGTGGCTCTAATCCCTCAAGCACGGTGCTGCACTCTCCTGCTGTGGGGTCTGTCAGCAGCAGGGCTGGAGAACCCCAAAAGCTATTCCTGAAACACACTCTGCTCCAGCACCTTCGAAGCACCCGTGCTGTCTCTAAGGTCTCATGGCAATTGTCACCTTCCCACCACGATCCTTGGCAGCGTGGCAAGATTGGAAGGTGTTCATCCAACAGCAGGCATCACTTCTTCTCCATCCCTGTTTCTTGCTGCTCACTGCATCCTCAGCTGTGGGCCAGGAGGGCAGCAGCAGCCCACTGGGAGCGCTGGCACTGCAAACACACCTTTTGCCCTCATTGAGCCTGCAGTTCTCTCTGGCATCTGTCCATATTTGCTTCTTATCCTCCATCACATTCTGCCTCCTCAGAGGCTTTCAAACTCTTAGAAAACAGAAGGCATCCTTTCTTAAGGAATGACGCTGCAGAGAGGTAGCAGGCATCCCTGTTTACCCAGTGATCAGCACACCCACAGCAAAGTGCATCCTAATCTGGGCAACTTCTGACCTACTTTAAAGAGAAGGAAACAGACAGAAGTGTTATTCTATGGAATAAGGGATGAACAATTATCGTCTCGTAACAAGGAGGAAGGCACATTCCCTAGCAAGCCTCCATGCTTTGAGCAGCCAAACGATGCTGAGAGTCCCCACAGTGCTCTGTAGGTCCTGGCACAGCTCCATCACATCTGCCAGACTTCCTCACCCAAAAGTCATCACTCTAAGCAGAAAAGAGGAAAGAGAATGAGAGGAAGTGATTTGCCTACTGTCAAGAGCAGGTTAGCAGCAGAACCATAACCAGAAGTGGGATATGACTCGACAGACACTGCCCTACCTTTTCTCACACTCGGTTTGGCTGCAGAAGGGCAGATCAGAGGAGGGCAAACAGCAGAAGCTCTCACCTCCCTGTCCCTCCATGTGAGACCCTGCTGCTGGTTCTTAACATCAGTCCTGCCATTCATCTCACTTCTCTGGGCATTTGGACCTGACGGTACCACCTGCCACCTACCCCATCCCATCTCCCCACTCACATAAGTGTTTTCACTCTGGTATCCAGCCCTCAATCTTCCGCTGGGCTTTCTTGCCTTTACTGCTCCTTTCTTTTACAGGAAGAGCTACTCCCTCCTGAGACCAAGCACCATCAATGGACCTGTGCAAACACACACAGAGGTGCTCCTGCTGCCTTCTGCCCTGCCCCCTTCCCTTCCTTTCCCTTCCCTTTCCTTCCTTCCCTAGCAAAATGCCTTCAAAGTGACCTCAGGTTGTAATCTTATCATATAGGAACTGCAAAGAAAGAGCTGTCATATGCAAAGACAGCTTTCTAGGGAGCCACCTGTCCAATCACCTACTCAAAGCATTATTGAATGACTCATCTCCATCCAGCAGATGGGCTCAGAGGAATGAGGACAGCATGAATTAGAAAACGTAACTTAAGCAGGAGCCAGCAGGTCTCACTCGCAGAGCTAAGGCCAGTGCAATGCAGACACTGCCCATTTGCTTGGGGAATTCATCCTTTCATTTTCTGTAGCTGGATGAACAGCATTTGAGTCCTAGCTTGTAGCAGGGGCACGCTGCTGCCCTGAGCACAGATTGGCACCAGAGAGGAGAAGTTTCAGTCCTTACCTCCTGCCACAGGCTTACCACATGAAAGCAGGCACCTCCCAACAGTCAGCAACGAGGCCTTGCATCACATTTTCTCCTGTTATTAGCTACTTCTCACTTGCTTTATACCAAATGAGACATCATTTCTATTCAGCTAGAGTTAAAAAAAACTGGGTCAAGCAAACAAGTGAAAACAAAACCACGGGGAAAAAGCAGCAGCAGTTTTCCCCTGTGCCACTGGCACTGCCCATCTCCTCGCCCACCTGCCACGGCTGCAGAACTACAGTAAACTGAGGGGAAATGGGGAATATTTGCCTTGCATTCAGATTTCCTGCCCAACCTCCCCACATCCTATCTCCAAAAGCCTTTGTTAATCACTGCCTGACTTGTCTGAAGTTGCTGAGCAATCACTTCCCAGCAGCTCCACCAGACCTCTGACGCAGGGGAAAAGGAGCTGCTGCCATTTGACACTTGGAGCTGCTCAGTACATAGGGCAGAAAGGCACAAAGTGCTGAAGGGCCTCCTGGAATTTGCTTTTTGCCTCTTTTGTGTGACAGCACCAAAGTCCTGATGACGCTGAAGCAGAGCAACCAGCAGCCTGTCTATGCTGCTGCCAGGGATTTCAGGATATCATGGAAAGCAATGGGAAAAAAATGAGGGTTTCTGACAACTGGAGGTCCCAAACACAGCAAGCATGAGGCAGCTTGCAGGAAGGGCTCTCAAGAAGTAGACAGGATTTCTGCTCCAGTGAAAAGTGGAACACAAGAACAGTACCACCCCAGGGCACAGGGCAGTGTGGTATCAGCATTGGATGGATATCATTGAATGGTATCATCAAAGCAAAAGTACAGCAGAGCTCAAAGAATGTCACAGGGCTGGGAATGGGGCTACAGAGCTGGTCAGCTCCAGGTCTGCAGTGTGATGGATGAGGCCAAGCCATGCTGATGGGACACACTGAGCAGTTAGGTAACGGGGTTCAGACACGTGTGCGCAGGTTCAGATGGAGACTGTGTCAATGAGGACTGGGAGCTGAGTCAGCAGTCAGGCTCATGGACAGACCAGATCCAAAAAAGGTGGTGAAAGGACTTCAGCAGCAGCTCGGATCTGTAAAAGGGAAGGTAGTGATCCCCCTTCCTAAGTGCAAGGGGAGCAGAGGAGGACAGAGCACAGCTCACGTCCCTTCCTTAACACAGGCTGCGTTGGCCAAACGAGAACTACAGCAATCACAGTGTACACAAACATCAAAGTGGGAGAGAAATAATTCAGAAAATCATACAAACACACGTTTTCCTTTGTTAACGTGAATACTAGGAAAGGCTTAGTGGTTATCACACCCCAGCACAGCATCCTAAGGAAAAGGAGAGGGGGAGTGACATCTGTAAGGCTGCGGGGAGCCAGCAGAGCCAGCTCAGGCTCCTGCAGTTTGCTTTCACTCTGCAGATTACACTCTCAATGCATCACTTCAGCCTTTCTGCCTTGAAGCCAGAGAACCAGGTGTATCAGAAACCCCTCCTGTTTAAATACAGAAAGCAGATTCCTTTGCTCTTGGAAATGCATCCAATGCAATTAGGAGCTTTGCTACGTATGAGAAGGGCTCCAGCAACATCTGGTGCTGAAGATTTGTGCCTGCTCCGTGCCCAACAAAAGCACGTGTGCAGCCACACGTCAGCACCAAATGCAGTGCTTGCTAAATGCTTCACCACTTTGCTACACAGTGAAGATTAGGGAAAAAAATCCTTCTGCTAAGAGCAGCACCTCCTTACTCAGTAGCTTTGCTTTGTGGGTGGGTAATTGTCCACCATTTTTCTGCTTTTTCATTACGAAGGTGATAAGAATAATGTTAAATATAGCTGGTCCTATAAAATCAATATAAATTTGGTCAAAAAAGTGCCTGATATATTATAATAGCCAGGTAAAGTCTGGCCCAACAAGCACATACAGCCTGGTTTTAAGTTCTGGGATGAATTATCAAGCATTTTCTCAATCAGAAAAAGCCCTGTAAAGCTTTAATCACAACACAAACTTTACCTTCTGTTTAAAAGACAGAATTACATTACAGAAACGTGCTTCACTTTTCTGAGCAGAAGCACAAGCTCATTAGTGACAATGCTCTGAACTTCATTAACAGGTGAGAGAGGAAGATTCTCAGATCCCAGTGGCTCAGGAAGGAAATCCCACCTGCACCAGCAGGTACTGGTGACGAAGCCAGTGGCACAGGCTGGGATGAGCGTGGCATGGGCTGTGCTCTGTGCACTCACCAGGAGGAGCAGCAGGGCAGGTCCTGACCCTCAGCCCCAGATGAAAACCATGCTGCTGCTGGAAGGGATCCAGGGAGCTGCTTGCTTACAGCTTCAGCCTGGATGGCTGCTGCCACGAAGCCCCAGCCTCCCAGCACGGCTGCTTCCTGTCAACAGGAACCTGAAAGTGATGGGGTTGCAGTTTTAAAGGGATGGGTGGGGGCAGGTGGAAGAGGAAACCTTTCTTTCTCAAAAAAAAAGAATTATATATATACATATTACTTTTATACAGGCAGAGGCCAAGGGGTGTGTGTGAAAATTGCACTAAGCCATGTCACACAGACCCTCACTAACAGAGAAGTAACGTGATGCTGCATGGCTCCTTCCTCTGCTGCTCCAGCTCTGCACAGATGTCACTCACCTGCCCCCAGCTCAGGGAAGCAGCATGACAGCGAGGGGCCAGAGCTCAGCAAGGAGCAGATCTGTAGAATGACATGAAAGCCACACTGCAGACAAGCAAGAGCAGAGCAACTCCCTGCGTGCTTCAGCTCTGGGCCCCAACTTCATCACTCACACTCAGGATTTGACCTACAAGCAAAGAAGCTGACAGCACAGCACTCTGCATGGGGTTCTTATGAAACAGCATGAATGTCCAGATGCATCACTGCTTTTCCATGTGAATGAGGCGAGCTGACATCACAAACCCAAGACCTTCTGAATTATGGATTTACTTTATTTCTGGGTTTGTTCTTTTTTTCCCAGTAGTTTGGCATCTTGCTTGGCAGTGGCACATGCCAGGAGCCTTCCCTGGGAATACAGCAACATGGTGACACAGTGCAGCAGGTCCTGCAATAACCCCCTCACGTTCCACTCCTGACAGAGCACAGAAGACCTTTTCACACTGCATTCTTCATCCATCTTGGCTCCCTGTAGGAACCCACTGTACGCCTCAGGTGGATGAAGCAGAAGTTGCCAGGAGACTCAGGGACTGTGGAAAGGTGCAGGTGAGGACGGTGCTCAGCACTTCCCAGCCCCCCTAACGAACCTACTTGTGAGCACGGACATCTGCTCAGAGGGGCACAGACAGAATCTCTTCCCTTCAGCCAACATCAGCTTCTGCAAAAGAGGCTACAGCTCTCCCCAGGCACACTGAGCCTGCAGCTTTGATTCATTTTTACATGAGTGCTCCTGCATCTCAAGCGAGGCAAACTGCTCCACTCCTTCAGCAGCACTTCCATGCTATGGGTCCATGTCCCCCTGGGTCTGCCAGGGGCTGGATAGGGCTGCAAGTCCTGGCAAAAGGTGCTGGAGTATGGAGGAATGGGGGAGGGAAGGAACAACAAATGTACTAAAGGAATAAGTCAGCTTTTACAGAGCAGTCTGCCTGATCTCATCCCCATTTTGCTCTTTCCCAGGAGGAAAGTGTTGGCAGGGCGAAGCAGGAGGAAGGATTTCCTTCCACTTCTTCCAGCAACACCCCCCCTCAGCTCTGTCTTACACTTTCAATACTTCACCCTCAAATTAACCCGTTAGAACAGTTAGACAAATAGGGAATTTTAGACAGGGTGAGATGACAATGAGGAATCGGCATTCCTGGTGCCACACGATTCCCCCACAGCTCTGAATCATGCATCCTGCCCGTGTCCCAGATTCCCCAGCTGTAAACATGGGATAACAGTGCTCTGTTTAACATGAGAAATGAGGAGGGAAGCACAGTGAGCTGAGTATGGGGGAGCCAGAGCTTCCCACCTCTGCTTTCTGTCTTTGCCTTTCAAGAACCAGAGCTTTAATTACAATGGGAACCTAAAAGCTGTAAAAGCAACCCTAAAAGGATGAGAAAAGCCAAGTCAACATAACTGACACAAAGATGTGAACGTGCACCTCCAGACAGGCTGGACAACAGTGAGAAAAGCTGAAAACTGCTGTATTCATGGGGCTGTTCTGACAATGATTAACCAGCAGAACAACGCTGCCATGCCAAGTATTTCATCAATGACAAATCATGCAAGAAAGGAAGGAAATTACTATTAAAATCTCCTGCACATGGGCATTTTAACTAGATGGAGCAGCAGGCATCATAACAGCATTCAGTGAGGACAGGGAGAGGCACCCCTGGCCCCTGAGACCCATTGACTCTGAGGTTTGCTGAGAGCAGAGTACCTGCATTCTGCTTCACATTTGCACCTGCCATACTTGGACTTGCACACAGGCATCAATGAGACACTGGGCTCCAATGGCACAGAAAGCTGAGGCTCCAGCACGCTGGGCAAGGATGACAGCAGCAATCTGACTGGCTGCAGAACACAGTTTGCTCTCTGACATTGCTGGCTGGCACTCTGAGCACCCAGGATCACATTGTGCTTGAGCAAATCCTCCTTTTCTCAGCCCTGTGACTCAGGAGCAGATGAATACTGAATGACAAACATGGGAGGCTGGAGGGGACTCTAACCTGGGTTAATACTAATAGAGGAAAGCCTGAGTGCCATGGGAGAGAAGATAAGGCTGGGAGGACATGGCAAATCCCTCTACTTGCTGGTTCAAGTTCATATTTTCAGATAAGGCACTTGGACATTGCATCTCAGCCTGCCTTTGTCACCAAGGTTCAACCCAGCAGCACTGCCTTGTGCCAGCCTCACGGGGAGACCTGGAAGAGAAAACTGAAGGATTTGTTCTTCCAACTTCAAAACAGGAGCAAAAGAGATGCTGCTGTACACACTGTCAGAACTGAAGGTAGCTTCTAGATGAATTTCATTCAGCCCCAAGCTGAATTGACCTGTAGGAGCTTCAAGGCAAAGCACCGGTGTCTCCATGCTGTTTGTGCCCCTCGTGTCCCAGCAGGGCAAATTGTGCCCTACTCACCAGGCCTCTTTGTGCTCCTCACATCTTGCCTCTGAGGTCCACTGTCATCCTTTTTCTGAAGGATTCCCTAAAAGCCAGTATGACATTTGCATGTCAGTGCACAGCCTGGCTTGTCTTGGGGTTCTGCGCCCACTGTGGCACCGTGCTTCCTATGTCCATAAAGCTGCAGCACATCAGCACTGGGGACACCACTGTCCTGACACCACTGTTCTTAGCCCTGCAATTCACATCCAGCATCTGCTATCAGTGGCTGAAGCTCTTGCAATGGTTGTCTTGAGCTGCAGGTGTGGAAGCATCTAGCAGTGTGGGAACAGCTTCCATCTGGAAACAGGCACAACTCAAAACGTCTGCAGCAGGACGGGGCACCAACAGGCCAGGGAAATGGGCCTCTGTGGGTTTTGTTTTCAGTGTAAAAGGTTATCCTGCATGCTGAGCAGCCCATTTCCCTTCCAGCAGGAGATCCTGAACTGCACAGCACATCTGTGACACTCAGAGCAGCCCAGTGCCCAGCTGCAAACGGAGCAAAGGAAATGAGTGGAGAGCCATCTCCTGCCTGGGGGAGAAAGCCTAAGAGTGCTAGGAGGACTGGCTTAACTTTAAAAAAAAAGGAACTGTTAAAAGGTACAATGTGGGAAACAGGAGAGGGAAGAAGAACAACCAAAACTACAGCACAGAGCCTCAACAGAAAGAACTTCATAAAGGAAATCTCTCTGCGGACCAGACAAGAGGAAGAAAGACAAAAAAAGGGCATTGCCATCCCTCTCCTGGTCCTCACGCAGTGCCTGTGCAGTGTGCCTGGGCCAGGCTCATGTCTCAGGCCTTTAAGCTGATGCTGCTGCACCTCAGCACCAGGCACAGGTGATTCTTCAGCCATTGCTCAGGACAGTGAGCACACACTGCAGACGTACAGGGCGTAGGATCCGCTTGTTCCTGGAGTGAAATACTGTCACGGGCCAAAGAGCACAGCCCAGGTCCTCAGATCAGGCACTCATGCTTTCAAAAATATCTTCAAGAGCCTCGAGAGCATCATCAAACTCAGGAAAAAGTGTGTACGTTAAGGGCTTGGTAGTTTTAATTAGCACTCCCCTCTCAGAATACAGCTTTTGTCTTCTGCACACAGAGGGGGGAGGCTGCTGGTCTTTGTCTTGGGCCAGGGCTCTCTGTTCTCATTCTGCACACCCCGGGAAGGGAAGAGGATGTTATCCTACAGCTCTGAGGCTGCCGTGCTGCCCTACACACCGAGGGTTTTGGCATGGTCACCGAGTGCAGCCGTGACAGATTGCAAGCAGAAGGGTGGCTGGCAAGGAGCTCCTCAAGCACAGCAAGCACAAGAACTCGTATGGTGCTCTGGTTACTGAGCCTGAGCAGGACGAGCAAGGTTTGGGTTTGGTCCATGCAGAGAACGCTCATCCTGTTCCACGTGACAACGACATTGAGGGCTGAGCAAAGAAAAAAGCAATGCCACTCTCCCACCTGGGTTGAATCCAACTCCATGCTGAGCCATCAGGGCAACGGCTGATCGGTGGGAACACAAGACCGTGTTTCATGTCTCTGCAAAGGCCTTGTTACACATGGAATGCCAGCAGTTGGCATGCCCCAGCGGGGACAGGGCTATCTGGCAGAGGGAGGGGACACGTTCACCAGTGCCACATCACAGTGCCTCCACCCTAGGGCTTGTCCCTTCAGTGGCAGATAACCCATCTGACACAGGTAGCAGGCTGCTCTGTAGGACAGCAGCAAGGAACCTGCACACACGCTCATCTTGGCACTGGCTTCCCCAGGGAACAGCACAGACACATTTCTTTGCCCTGCTTATGCACCAAGTGTATCAAATGACAACAGAAAGCCTTGCAGATATTAAACCTTCCACTTTAGGAATTGGTTTGTAGAAAGAGAAAACAGTGCATGTGAAGCCATCTCTGCACCAGAAGGTTTCTGCATCTCCCTGAGTGCCTGAGAGGCCAGCAGTGGACCACAGTGTTGACAGCCTCCCATGCAGCACCCAGCTCGTGCTGCTGGAGCTCCAAGCTGTGCATTTGGTTGCTTCTCCCCCACGGGAGAACACTTTCTAAAGGCTGGTTTTATTTTTGTACTGTCTTTTTTTATTTTTTTTGCCTCTCTCCAGAGGAACATTTTGCTGTGAACTAGCAAAACCTGTTCTGGATGCACAGGCACACGTCCTGCAGCATTGCAAGCATGGCTTTTTGCAGGGTACTGTAGGCTCTCTGCTGCATATGGGTGCGAGGCAGAAGCTGATGCCCAGCTTTATCCCCATACCCGGGACTGAAGGGCCCAGCATGCCTCGGTCCTGGCTGTGCTCTTCTTCAATTAATAACAGAAGTGGAACAAAACACAACGTTTTAGGAAAGATCTTCCACATGTTTGGCTTTGGCAGCATCTAATACCTTTAAGAGTGCCAAAAAATAGCTAATCCTCCTCCTGCTTCAGCCAAGGAGTGGCTGAAGATTGGGACCAGGGGAGGGAAAGGGAAGAAGGGTGAAAATGAAAAGGAGAGGAGAATAACACAGAACAGGAGCAGAGCTAGAACCAGTCACTCTCGTTTCCAGACAAAGGACCTCTGCAGTGTGGTTCCAGCCACTGGAACCATGAAGGCAGAAGCAGGGTCCACCCTGTGACTGCGCTTCTCCAGATCCTGCAAAGCAGCTCTGCAAATACCAGCAGAAAGGCTTCTTCAGATTTCATCACCTTCCGAAACCCTGCAGCAGCAGGAGCTGCAAGAGAGCCCAAGATGCAGCCACACACACACACAGCTTTTCCCCCACTGCAATATTCCTTGAGCACAAGCTAAGTGCTCAAAACAAGTACATGCAAGCATGCATGCAGATAAACGGGCTTCCAAGTTTGGACACTGGGCTGCTGCTCATCAGAGAGCTCACAGGGTTTAACTTTTCCATGAGCAATCAGATTGGTTCCTTTAAAAAAATAAAACACGGCATCCGTAAGAAAAATGCCCACCAAAGACCACATATGAATTCACTGCAGTTTACAGTAATTCCCCACAGAAAAGTTTCATCAGATGTCTTAGAAAGATGTTTCCAGGCTTTGGAAACACGTTGCTTCTGACTCATCGATGCGCTTTCACCTCTAATTGCCCTGCTACAACAACACTGCACATCTGTGCTAGGAAAGCCTTCCTACAGTTTCTTTTTCAGCACAGCTTTCCCCCATGGAAGCCATAAAAAAAAAAGCCATAATAATGATGCAGAGATTTGTTTTCCTGCTGTAAGGAAGGGGGTGGGGAATGACTTCAGGAATGTATTACTTTGCTGTTTAAGCAAAATGCTTTTTCATAAACATGGCCAAGGAAGGAACCCATCCACGTAGCAAGCGTACGCAGATTGAGATTAGAAGGGTTTAAACTATGAGCATGGGAAGCAGAGCCCGTTGGTGGGCCTGTGAGAAATTAACCTGCCTTAAATTGAAAACAGGGGCACAAAAGCAGTGATTGGGGGACCCAGAGCAGTGCTCCTAAGGGTGCGCTCCTAAATCCAGATTTGTTCCAAAAATGCCTTAAAAAAACAATAATCCCAAGAGTTAATTTCAGGAACAACACCGTACTATAACTGCAGGAGGCACAAAAAGGCTTCGTTTGCTAAAAACTGCTCTTTTGACAGTCTTCCCAAAGAGCAGAGCCCTGACGCACACAGATGGGGAGTTGTGCTTCTGCCCTGCTGAGCACAAAACCCTTCCCCAGTCCCAGAGCTACCACAGCAGTGGGAATTTCCCAAGGCCCATAGCGAACATCGCCCTGCAGACTGCATTTTATGCAACCCTTTCCCCTTTAACACATTGCTCCTAAAATCCCTTTATTATTATTATTATTATCCTTAAATTTCTTTACTATCAGAGCGGTGAGGTGCTGGAACAGCTGCCCAGAGAGGCTGCGATGCCCCATCCATCCCTGGAGGTGTTCAAGGCCAGGTTGGTTGGGGTCCTGGGCAGCCTAGGCTGGTCTTAAATGTGGAGGTTGGCGGCCCTGCATGCAGCAGGGGGATGGAGCTTCATGATTCCTGAGGTCCCTTCCAACCCTGGCCATTTTGTGATTCTCACTCTGTCCAGGAATTCCATAAAGCACAGGGATGGAAGCTCTTTGCCACACAGCTCTCAGTGAAGCCGCACAGATCTCTGCATCATCGTGCTGGAGCCAAGTTCCTTTTGGTGACTGTGTCACTGTGCTGGCCTGGATGGAGAGCTGTGCTCATGTCACCACAACACCGATGGCACGCAGAGCTCCAGCAGTGCCTCATCTCCATCCAACACAGCAGGGAGGGCACCTGACGGCAACGGTGGGCTTGAACCAGGGGTGCTGTGACCCACTGCCACAGCAGTGGGGGATCAGTCCAAGGATTGCCATAGCAGGGATGGCAATGGAGCTCGCAACGGGTCTGCGTGAAGGGAAGAGGCTCCGGCCAAGGGATGGGCGCCGGTAACGGGATGGGAAAGCAGCACAGACCGGGGAAGGGGGGGACGGGACACCTGGGGGGTCCCAGGGCGGAACACCGAGGCGCAACGGGAGCTCGGCTCGTTGGCACGGGGCTACCGGATGGAAACAGCGGAACCGCCATCAGCCGGAGAGCGGCGAGGTCGGTAGGGAGGGTAGGAACGAACCTCCGGGTGCACCGAGAGCGGACGGACAGCAGCGGCTAAGGGAAGGCGCGGATCGCGGTGCCTCACCTGGCTCGCTTTGTAGAACTGCTTCTTCAGCCCCGCCACCGACATGCTGCCTCCTGTGCCGACCGGGGACACGCAGCGGGCGGCGGGACGCCGAGGTGACACTCGGCAAACACGGAGCCCACCCGCAGACCCGCTCCGCCGCTGCCAACGCCGCCGTTTCCGCCGAGTCGCCGCGGCCAGGAAGCGGCTCGGCCCGCCCCGCCCCAAAGCGGGAACACAGCGCCCCCTAGCGGCCTGGCGGAGCGCCACGGCGGCACCGCTGTTACGGGGGGGGGGGAGAGGCGGACGGAGTGGGGGGGTGTTCGGCCTAGAAGAGAGAGGGGCTCTGGGAAAAACTCGTGGCGGCCTTCCTGCAGCTGAAGGCGGCTCATAAATAGGAGGGAGAGCGACTTGGTACACGGGTGGGTAGTGACAGCACGAGCGGGAATGGTTTTTGAACGAAAAGGGGGGATTTTAGGGAAAAGAAGATCCGGCACTGCAGCTGCTGGAATGACGCTCCCTCTCCCAGCACCCCATGCGCCAGAGGCGGACTACAACTCCCAGCAGCCTTCGCGCCAAAGCCGCCCACTGACCGGGCCTCTCGTTGGCCACACGGCCGCCATTTCGCGCACCGTCTCGGCCCACTCAATGACCTAATGTGCTGGGCGGCTCCGCCCCTCTGCCCACCACTGCTGAAGGACTGCCTTGATCTCCACAGAGCCGCACCGCCCTCACTCCCGCCCGACAGCAACACGGCCTCAGGCCCGGGGGTGAGGGACCTTCCGCGCTCCTCCTTCCTCGTCATCTTCATCCAATCAGCGCTTCCAGCGAGCGAGAGTGACAATCGTGACCGCCAATCACCTCTCCTTCTCGCTCTGACCAATGCTGATGTAGGGGCGGAGCCGGCGCCGAGCCTCCCGCACAGGCTCCTCGCGAGACGCGGGCGGAGGCAGGGCGGGCGGAAGAGCGAGTCACGTGGGCGCTCTCCGCCAATCAGCGCGGACAGGCGCGGGGTCGTCCCGGCTCCCGCCAAATACGAGCGGGAGGCACAGGGCCGGAACCGGACGGAACGGGTTGGAGCGGGCCGGGTCCGCTCTGGTCGGCTGCCGCTGGAGCCGTGGCGCCTCGCCATGGCAGGTAGGGGAAGGCTTGGAGGCATCGCGGGGCTTCCGGGTCTCCGGGGGCGCGGGTTCTTCCTGAGGTAACAAAGGAGGCCCAAGAGTGGAGGTCCCGTTTCGGTGTAGGCCCCGAGCGGTGCCGTTTCCTCAGTCGTTGGGTTTCCCTCAGCTCTGGAGGTCAGTCTGAGCCCGGCTGTGCCTGTTGGGTGCTGCTCAGGGCCGGTGGTGGGGCTGCAGCGTGGCCCGGCCATTCACGGGGCTCTTTTTGTTTCCCTTTTGTAGCCATGGAGTGCAGAGACAAAGCGGTCGTTCCCCCGCGGAGACTCGTGCAAGGTAAGGCTGTGGGAGAGCCTCTGTCACCTCTTGTAAAGTCCCAATGCCTTCAAAAACCACCAGGCCTGGGAGTATTTGCAGCAGTGAACTGCCTGCAGCTGTAATCTGGTTTCGTTTTGCTGTTTAACAGCAAAATGAATGCGTTAAATTTTATTTCTCCTTACCCTGCTGCTTTGTTTGCTGTGACTGAAATAGCCAAATGTTTTTTGTTGCAGCTCGGTTGCCTTTCAAGCGCCTGAATCCTGTACCAAAGGAGAAATGTGATGCAGAAGCAGAAGGCAAGAAAGGAAAGAGTTCTAAGAGTGGTTTGGGCCAAAGTAAGGATTCTTCCACAGCCACATCGTGTGCTTCCACGGACAATATGGAGAATGACTGCCAGCTGAATTCAGATGTGACTTTTGTTCCGAAACTTGTTAACGGGAAGGGTCCTTTAGACCACTTTATACAAAAGGGCTCAAAAGATAACAGAGATGAAATCATCGTCATTATTGACTCGGTAGATGAGCCTAATCAAAGGCTCAGTGATGATGTAGACCACGTTAATTTTGATTCAAAAGCATCTTCTGCAGCTCTGACTAATGGTGTGCTAGGAAAAGATACGAACAAGCTGAGTTGCCTGAATTCCACCCAGAACAGCCAAACTGATGATTCAATGGAGACTGACGTGCAGTGTGAAGCTATTGCAAATAAGGGTGAAGATTTGGTAGATGGAATCCAGTCTTGTTCTGGGTTGACTAAGTGTAACAACTTGGAAAACACGAAGGTTAATCAGGGTGAACTGAAGGACGTCATATTTGAGGGGAAGATGCCTGTAGTGCTTCTTGAAGATATTATGGCTGCTAAATCTCCCCAAGTCACTTCTCTGGATGGAAGTGTCACATCAGAAAATGAGACCGTAGAATTGTCCCATGAAGGAGACTCTGTACTTACTAATTCCTCATTAAGCTCCCTCTCTGTGAGCTCCCCTGAGGCACAGCCTGTTGCAGAAAGCAAGAGAAATACTAGTCCTTTAGCTGTCTCAACGCCTATTAGGAAGGTTGGTCTCTTTTCTTGGTTGTTTAAGAGTTATTACACTGTAGATGGACTGTTTGTCATGAAAAGGATATACAAGTTATTCACAAAGATTGTGGGACCTTATGGAAGGTGTTGTCCGTCTATTAATAATGTAACTGAATGATTACCCTCTTGAATCCTCCTTTAAATTGTGTAGCTAGATTATTTAACTCTTTTTGAGTTTGGAGTTGCTGTGTTTGAATAGCATGAGTGCAGCTTTAAGCTCCTGTTACAGGTTCTTTTCATTATAGTGATTGTGAAGTGTATGCCTTGGGATGTACACCTTAGTAACTGGGATAAGGACAGAGCTCAAAGAGTTGTGTCCAGCAGGTGTTGTTTTATAACATCCATTCTGTTCTCTCTGTTGCTGCTGTGGGGGTTTTTTTGTCAGCTTCCACCACCAGCTTTGAAATCTTGAATCTGGGCTGTTAAAAACCCTTTCAGTGAAACTATAGGGCATTAGCAGAAGTGCAGTTTTCCCTCTGAAGACAGAGGACAAGCCAAATGGGTCTCCATAGGAATGAAGTGTATAAGGCTTGTGCTGTCAGCCATCTTGTGTGCCCTGTCCAGCAGGAGGCTGCTTAAGGGATAATTCACTGTGTGTTCCTGTGACCATGAGATGCTGCTTAGGGCTGGAGGGGATGGGATACCTCTGATCTAACAGCCCTGTGTGTGCTGGGGCTGGGATCTGGTTTAGCTTCTGGTCATTGCCTGTCCTGTAACAAGAGACACCTGTGATTGGACTTCTGGTGCTGTGCTGAAGGGGAGGCTTTTAAAACCAACAGTGTCCGTGCAGGTGGCTGAAATGGTTGTGAGTTGAGTGGTTGGAAAATGCTTGGTCTTCCTGGGGAACAGATCAGTGGAGGTATAAAGAGAGGATGCTCTGGTTGGGAGCACAACAGTCAGCAGTGAAACCCCTACAGCAGAGCAGCCCTGGGGAGTGAGTTGGATACTGTAGCCAAGCTTTGCCCAAAGTTCAGCTGAGCTCTCTGACTGCTGTGTTGCTTGAATTTAACTGCATGATTGGAGGGGAAAACGAGGAGGGCTTTTTCAGGTGTTCAGATGCTGTGCTGCCTGGGGGGAGTTACCTGGTCCTGACTTCTGGCTGTTAAAACTTGTGGTATCGCTCTACAATACACTCACAAACTCAAGTAGGCATGAAATATTCCTAGTACAACAGAACAGAAGAGAGCACTTGACTTTGGATGTAGTATATTCACGTCAACAAGTTATTGGTTTTGCCTGGTGTGAGGCAAGGTTGGCACATCATTCATTCTGTTTGCCAGAGTGGGATGTCTGTGCTGATCTGCACCATTGTCTGTGCTAGAATGTCTGCTTTCTAAAGCAGAAACACTTCAAGAAAGTAAAGCTCTGAGTTTGAAGTGTTCTTGTTTTGCATCACGTGAGTACAGAGTCACCTGATGCATCTTTACACTCTGAACTTCTGTGCCTGAATGTAGAAAATAAAGCAGACCAAATGCAGAGATGAATGCTCTGCCTTTGCCTGAGGATGGCAGGAGGAAGAAGAGGATACAAGAAAGCAAGCCAGAGTGAGCTGAAATATAGACTGCTCAGAAGCTAAGGTCAATGAGTGCTACTCTTTAGATACAGAGTACCTTTGTGCCTTTCTTCCTTGGGAATGATGGCTTTAACTGAAAGGAAGCTGTGACCCATAGGGTTGATAATAGTGGAAGAACAGGAGGGCTGTGATCACCAGCAGGAACAGCAAGGGAATATTGAAAGTAGTCCTTGTACTTAGGAAGCTGTAGCTAAATAATCTGGCATAACAACAGTAACATAAAAAACAAAAGTTTATGTGGCAGAGTTGCTTCCTTTGAGTCAATGTTGTGCTCTTGTGATTTGGAGCAGCTGTACCTCCTGTTTGTTTTTGGACTCGTGGTGTTACATTGCAAATGATGTTTAGGGCTGAGTAACAAGAAGGGTTTGTTTATGCAAAGCCTGGTAATAGGAGGACCTAATGTAAACTGAAACAATTAGTGTGTTCAGGCTTATTATAAATCAGTGAGATTGGATCTAAGAATAGAGTTCAAGCATATCTAGTGCTGAAGGAATGCTTATGTTGCTGGATACATTAACCTGAAGAAAAAGTGAATGTAATTTAAATGGAGCTTGCTGCTCTTCTTAGTAGTTTTAGCATCTCATGAGAAAGGAATGACACGGATCTCTAAAACTTCCTTTTTTGTGATTTCAGGTATCTCAGAAACTCCACAAAAGTTCTGCAGAGAAGGAGAAGCTGAGATTGCAAAGAGTAAGGCTTTTTCACTGACATAGAAAGTTAAGCTGCTGTGCTTTTGCATTGAATAGTAAGCAAAGCCCCGTGCGTTTCATCTCAGTCTACTTATAGCACCTCTTTCCCTGGCTTTCCTCACTGATGAATATGGAAGAGTCTTAATGCATGTGGTTAAAGCACTCAGTTTGTTCCAAAAATCTCCTTAATGCATACCTGATTGCTTGTGGGTGGCCTGCACTGCATTTCTGTGCACTTCAGTAAGGTATTAAGAGACTGTAAATGTTGCTGACTGCTCATCAAAGGGAGCGTTTTCAAACCCTTCCTTGGAGAGTGGAAGCCTCTGGAGTGGACACTCACAACCAAAATCCTTGAGAGGCTTTTATTTAGGGTTCCTGCCTTACTGTTCTCACCCTTCTCCCTTTAAAACACAAAAAGTAGCATCTGTTCTTCAGCAGGTGAGGCAAGAGGACCAATGGGTTCATGGAAACTATTGGACATCACTGCTGGGAATGCTTAAGGCTGCATTATGTGTCCACTCCAATGCTGGTAGCCAGAACATCCAAACAAAACGGCGGTGTGATTTTTGCTGTCCATTCACTCTGTTTTCAGTCATGCAGTGCTAAAAATGCAGAGGAGGCTGATGGATCACACGGAGTTCTCAAGCAGCCAGCATTGCATGAGTGGGCTCTGCGTGCTGAAAAGCTGGCTGTTATTTTACCAGCAGTTGGGAGGGGCTGTGCTTCTGAATCCTTGCTGTGTTTTGTAGTGACTAATTTAGAAATTGGTTGGTTGCATTTTTTTGTATAAGCTATAAGTGGCTCAGTGTACTCCCTGAGATGCTGGCTTTTCACAGTGCCCCATGTAAAGCTCCAGACTGTTGGTTGTTTTTTTTTCCCTGTAATTCACTTCTAATGTTTATTTATGTAAATAGTTACATTTGAAAGAGATGAGAATGTGGAAGCTTAGTGTTGAAAGCTAAATCAGCCCACTTCCCCTGCTGTTTGCTTCGTATCTCTTCCTAAAGCTACCCAGTAGATCTTTACTGAGTTCCATGACTCAGTTCTGGCAGTGTTGCTTTTTACCTCTGGCACAGTTCTGGCATTATTTGTACACTGTGGTGCTGTTCAGTAATTTTTCATCCTGCCAGGAAGACTTAGATGTGAAATAAACAAAAAGAAATTGGAAATGTACCAGAAGGCTGTTTATATCTCTGAGTTCAGACATATCCTAGTTTCCTTGTGGAGTTACCAATGTCTACAGCATAGGGAAATTACTTCCCTTAAGTTTTTTTTTTTTAATTAGTCAGAATACCACGTTCTCATTTATGTCAGTAGACCCATAATGAGAATTTTAGTTGCTTTGAAATGAAATAATGTGGAAAAACAACACTGACTCTTGTCACCTTCCCTCACTGTTCTCATGCTACCCTTTAAGCACAGAGTGCCTTGCCTTGTCTGATTATCTGAAAAGAAATTAACTAATAAAATGCCACGCAAGACAGGTCAGCTAGCTGAGGCTGCACACAGGATGCAGTTCCTAAGTGCAGCCATAGGAGCTGGAACCTTGCAGGTCTTTGTGGATGGGTGAAGAATCTCAGTTGGAGAAGTTGTGTCCTTGTTTCAGTCAGCTGTGTGTGCCAGCAGCTGCTTCTGTGCACAAAGACACTTAATGGGTTTTCTTGAACTAGGATCAGGAGCGTGCTGACAAGCTGCAGAAGTTACAAGCAGAAAGGGAGGAAAAAGGAAGGCTGAAAGAAGAGGCAAAAGCTGCAAAGGAGCGAGCCAAGGAAGAGGCAAAGAAGAAGAAAGAGGAAGAGAAAGAACTGAAAGAGAAAGAGAGAAGAGAAAAGAAAGAAAAAGAGGAAAAGGAAAAGGCTGAGAAGTTGAGAGTGAAGGAGGAGAAACGCAAGGAGAGGCAGGAAGCCTTGGAGTAAGTGGCTTGGCTTCTAAAGGCCATGGGGAATAATGGATGATGATGTGGTAACCTCTGCAGACCCACCATATTCCCCCTATTTTAGAGCACAGGACAGCATGTGCCTATTTGTCACTGAATATATTCAAAGTGGTGGAAGGATGTCAGATCTTAATGCCAGCCCTGCTTTTTGCTTGCTGGCTGAGCTGGCTTTCTGATCAGAAATGGCTGAAAAGAGCTGTCATGGACCACTGAGTTTTCCCTTCCTGACCACTCTTACTATTAGCTTTGCATTTGCTGGTACTGCTGTCTTCTGTTGAGGAAGTCATTTGTATTGTGATAACTCATTAAATACCTTTTTTTGTATTGAGGAAAATTTGAAGCATCCTCCATACTCTGTGCCCAAATCAGTTCAATATTTGATTTAGAAGGAATGAAGAGAGTCTTCTATACGCTTCAGTCAAGTGCCGTGCTTGTTTAACAAATTATCTTAGTGCATAATGTGATGTGCTCTTAATTAAGGCTTCTCACCTGCCAAAGTCCAAGCAAATACTTTGAGTTGTGACTTTGATTTGTGAACTCTTATATTTAAGGGCAAAACTTGAGGAGAAGAGAAAGAAAGAAGAGGAGAAACGGTTAAAAGAGGAGGAAAAGGTAAATGCTCTCTCTAAGCTCTTCTGTTCTTGTGAAATGCAGTGAATGGACTCCCTGGCACCCTGCTGAGTGCAGCTGAGCTGTTAGCTGTGGAACTGCTGCTTTACCCTCCCTGAAGTTCTCTCAGTACAGCAGCACACTGCCTTGCTGCCCCTGCAGCATCTGCTGCTGGGAAGTGAGCATGTCCCTTTGAAACAGAGTCAGTCCCATGGGATCAGGTAGTGCCATTCCACCAGTTAGACCTTGCAGTTCTCTTGTCTTGTTTAGATGCTGCTGTCTCTGTTCTATCTGTTAAATTCTTTCTGCATTTGTTGTCTTAGCAATTACACTGGAATCTGTGTGTGTGTGTGTGTGTGTGTGTGTGTGTGTGTGTGTGTGTGTGT
>NW_024884373.1:12440-40922 GCF_019232065.1 Centrocercus urophasianus | reverse complement strand
TGTGTGTGTGTGTGTGTGTGTGTGTGTGTGTGTGTGTGTGTGTGTGTTAGAGAAGGCAATTATTTTTTTTTATTGCATCACAGGAGCTGATAAACAACTGAACTTTGTTTTATGCCTCATTAGTTTTGAAGTTGGGTCATGCTTGAGTTCACTTTAAATGATGAAGCCTTGTCATACCTTTAATTACAATTTGCATTTCCATTCTGACCTTAGCGTATTAATGCTCAGAAAGCAGAAATTACAAGATTCTTCCAGAAACCAAAGACTCCACAAGCCCCAAAGGTGAGCTATTGCTATGCCTGCATGTTGTTGGGTTTTCCTTAGTCATCTTCTTACAAACACACTGGTTTCCTTCTCACCTGTCCCTTAGAGCTCCTTAGGCGTACGAGGCATTAGTGCCTACTTCCTCATTTTTAAAGCATTGAATGGTTTAAAACAACAAGTCTGTGACCAGGGGAAAGATGACAGAAGTCTGCAGTTGCTTGAGTAAAATCTCATCTTTGTCTCCTCCTGTGTTGGGTGTACAGACCTCAAGAGGATCTGTTGGGGTCTCAGAGGATGTAAATCCTCATTCAAATATCAGTAACTTTCTTTTTTCCTTAGGTTTGTGCGTTATGAATATGCTGGTACTGCAGTTTCTCAGGTGTTCAGGCCCTAACAATCCTCACTTACCATTTCAGATTCTTGCTGGCTCTTGTGGGAAGTTTGCTCCTTTTGAAATTAAAGAGAACATGGTCTTAGCTCCCCTCTGTCGTATTGCCCTTTATCCAGACTTCTTAGAACAGCTGGATCGGCTCCTGCGCGCACAGAATAGTGAAGTTTCTTTCTTGAGAGACCTCAAGTGTCGTAAGCCACGTAAAACTGGACCCACTTTTGTCAATAGCAGTACCACAGTGAACAGGTCAGTCTGTGTCTCGGGGCTTTTCTCCTCTTGTTTTTGTGATGAACAGAGGACTGGTTTCAAGGAAGCTGTAATCAAATGCTGTGGGTAATAGAAAGGTGCAGCTTTGCTTTTGATACTTGTCTGACAGTCCCCTCAGAGGGAGAGTGTGTGAGGATACAGATTTGCTTCATTCTGTAATGTTTCTTAAATGCTTATTTGCAGGAGGTCTTTTGTTTTAGGCAGCTCCATTTCAGCACTGGAAACTACTTGCCTTTGAATAGTGTTTATATCATAGAATCATAGAATCACCAAGGTTGGAAAAGACCTAAAAGATCACCCAGTCCAACCGTTCACCTATTCCCAATAGCTCCTACTAAACCATGTCCCTCAACACAACATCCAGCCTTTCCTTGAACACCCCAGGCTCGGTGACTCCACCACCTCCCTGTGCATCCATTCCAGTGCCTGACCACCCTTTCTGAACAGTAACACTTCCTGATGTCCAGCCTGAATCTCCCCTGCCGTAGCTTGAAGCCATTCCCTCTGCTCCTATCACTGATGACACGAGAGCAGAGGCCGACCCCCAGCTCCCTACAACCTCCCTTCAGGAAGTTATAGAGAGCAGTGAGGTCTCCCCTGAGCTCCTCTTCTCCACACTGAACATTCCCAGCTCCTTCAGCCTCTCCTCATCAGCCCTGTGTTCCAGACCCCTCACCAGCTTTGTTGCCCTCCTTTGAACACATTCCAGTGCCTCAATATCTTTCTTGCAGTGAGGGAATCTATCTATCTTTGATAGATGTCATTTGTACTCCTTGAAACTGAGGCAGGCTGCAGTTCTTCATAGTATTGTTAAGAGGGCAGTAGCCTCTATGAAACTCCTGTTCTTGCAACCCAATTGTGTTTGTTCTAATCAAGTTCTGTGTTGATACCATGGCTGAACTGAAACTTTGTAGAAGATGATATCCTGAGCAAGAGGGGAGCATTCTGTGGGTTCTGAAAGGAGTCTCTTGTTTTAACAGTGATGTGGTAGTGGTGGATAACTGCAAAACAGATGCTGTTCCTGAAAGGGGGAAATTTGGTAGAATGAAACTCCTGCAGTTCTGTGAAAATCACCGCCCTGCATACTGGGGCACATGGAACAAGAAAACCAATGTCATCCGTCCCAGGAATCCTTGGTCAAAGGACAGTGTGAGTAACTTACAGGCAGTGTAGTTGGATTCTCTTTTTCTTAATGATCTCAAAGTGAATATGTGGTGGTCAGGTTTACCTGTCCTTTGGGATTGCTGATCCACTGGTGTGCTCATTCTTGCTGTTGAGTTATGAAGCACTAGGTGGACTCTGGCATCGTGCTTTCAGGCTAACAGAAGTGGCATATTGGCATTTCTTCTTCTAGAAATTACTGGACTATGAAGTAGACAGTGATGAAGAGTGGGAAGAGGAGGAACCTGGTGAAAGCCTTTCCCATAGTGAAGGGGTAAGGATTCTGTGTGCTGAAAGACAGCTTCTAAAAACGACTGCATCTGGCAGTGCCAGATTTCTAAAAAGCTGAGTTTATGTTTAGGATGATGAAGAGGAAGGAGAGGATGAAGACGATGACGATGGGTTTTTTGTACCCCATGGGTACCTATCTGAAGATGAAGGAGTGACAGAAGTAAGTGAACCAGGATTTCCATCTTTGCTTCTATCAAGTGCTAAATATTGACACATGAAATCATGTGATCCTGGCAGTGGCATAACTCGTATTTGCTTAGAGCAGGAGAGAACCTGTGCAACTCAGGGGGCACAGCAAGAAGGTGGCTTTTTTTTTTTTTTTGGAAAGAAAATTGTTCATCTGGAACAGTTGTAACAAGTTTTTTCTTGTGGCTTTTTAGGAGTGTGATCCAGAGAATCAGAAGGTTCGTCAAAAGCTGAAAGCGAAGGAGTGGGATGAACTGATGGCCAAGGGGAAAAGGCTCCATGTTCTACAGCCTGTGAAAATTGGCTGCATCTGGGAAAGTGCACAACATGACAGTGGCACAAATGCAGACCTGAAGGTCCTCCAGCAGTTCACAGCATGTATCCTGGATTCATCTCTTGCTGAGGAAGAACAGCAGATACAGAAATGTAGCAAAAAAAGAGCAAAAGATCAGCAGAGTAAGACGTGAAGGGCTAAATAATTGTATATATGCACTGTTGTACTCCAGTTTTGAGATATTTTTTTTTTTAAATCAAGTTAAAGCATCAGAATGGCCTGCTTATTACTGTCTGAAATTCAAGTAATCTTTATGAAGTCTCCTGGGATTCAGTTTTCTGCCATTGCACAACTCTGTGGCCTTGGTTGCTGTCTCTAAAAGCTCTTGCTTCAGGTAATCCAGGAAACAATGCCAACAAGACTTCATTCAGAAGGCTCAGATTTAGGACTACTTACTGGAGGTGCTTGAGCTGAATTGCTGTGTGTTGCTCAGAGAGGGAGGATGTATTTTGTTTGTAATTTCAGTATTGAGTACATCCTGTGTGTGATTAACACGAGGGTATGAGTAATGCCCAAAAAGACCAGAATAGAGATTGAAATTCTCACTTCACATTCCTGTTGTGCTTGACTATAAAGTTTAGATCCGGGGCTGCAACAGAAGCTAAAATTAATCTTATTTGTCTTCTTTCCTGGGGATGTGTACACTGATATTATGTCAGCCAAGCTTTTCTTGACCTTTAAATAGTTCTCTACAACCTTTATGCAACTTCTCTTCTCCGCAGTCCTTGGCCAGCTTCTACCACTGCTCCATGGGAACGTGAATGGGAGCAAAGTGATCATCCAGGAGTTCCAGGAGTGCTGCAGGCAAGGACTGTTCAGTGATGTGACTGCAGCTGAGAGTGGAGACACGAGCCCTGTGAGCCCCAACGCCTCCCGACCGCAGACACCAGTCGGTGAGGACAGTGGTGTCCCTTCCAAAGCCAGGCTAAAGAGAATCATTTCTGAGAACTCTGTGTACGAGAAGAGACCTGAATATCGGATGTGTTGGTACGTGCACTCGGAGGTGCTGAAGAGTTTCGATCAAGAGCACCTCCCTGTCCCTTGCCAATGGAACTACGTCACCCAAGTTCCTTCTTCAGGAAAGGAGGACGGTGGTGGGGTGCCAGGTGTGGCACCTGTGCAGAGCACCCCTGTGTCAGTGAAGAGGAAGTCCACTGGAAGTATGTGCATCACTAAATTCATGAAAAGGCCTAGGGATGCTGAACAGGTGAGCTTTCACAGCCCTCTCCCCCCAATTATGAGCAGCAGGAATGTAGCTGTGCCTCTTCAGTAGGCAAGTATCATGGCACTCCTCCCAAACTGACCTAAACCTGCCATCAGCGGAGTCCAAATATTCAGCTACCAAAATGATTTGTCATACAGAAAGATCTTTATTTTTGGGGAAGGAGTACAATTTCCCAACTCTGAAGAGACGGATTTCTTTGCCTCTGACTTGGATTGTTTCACTTGAAACATTAATCTCCTGCTGTTCTTCCATTTTCTGCTATTTGGCAGTGATTGCTTCCAAGCTGTGAATAGTTTTGAGTGTCTGTTTGTCCTTGGTTTTCCAGCTGTATGCAATTTGCCTGCAGATTTGTATGGCTGCCAGATGTATAGCCTGCACTGGTGACTTGCATCAGATGCACATGTACTGGTTAAATCTGGTCTCTGAGTGCTGCAACTCAACTCTTAATAGTCTGCAAAGTCTCAGGCTCATAATATTATATATATAAAAGCTGGATTTCAAGAGCTGTTCAAAAAAAAAATCACAGGAGCAGAGGAGATGCTTGGAGTAGTCACTATTCCAACTAATCTGTGCTCTTCCTGTTATGTTTACCCTGAAAAGCAGAGGCAAACAAGTAGTATTAAGAGCTTAATTATCCCAAAGTATGGTTGAAAAGCATGTGATCAGTGCTTTAGCTATGTGATGCTCTGCCCATGTTCTTCAGACAGTAAGGCTTTAGGTCCTGAAGCCTGCTGTGATCAGCTGTGTGCTTTCAAACCTGCAGACAGGAGTGGTTTGCACTCTTCAGTGGATTTATTACTCTCCTGTGTGTAAGGGGGAGGAAGGAAGCCTTGCTCAAGGCTTTCTGTGCTTTTCTTTCTAAGTTTACTCCCTACTTCTTCAGCTTTTGTACTGAAGATCTGTAATGAAGTACAAATATTGATAGGGATCAGAAAGCTGAGAAACTGTTCAGTCCCCAAACTGCATCTGCTTGGCTTTTTTTCCTGTATGCTAAATAAAAGCAGAGATTAAAAAATAGAGAAACAACTACAATAATAGAATAAAGCTCTGCTTATATTCAAGCACTTGGGCAGACATAGTGAAATTAACTCTTTGAATAGAATTACAATGTTGGCCTGAGTTCTTCTAAGCTTTTGAAAGCATCTTAGTTGCCCTCAGATGTGATGGCTGAGAACAAAGGTGTCAGGTTCCTGAAAGCCTTTCCTGCCTGTCATCTAAACCAGCAGCAACTGGGGATTGAGATCCCATCCTTCCAGCTGTGCAAGGCTGGTGGAGAAACTGGAGAACCTGACAGCCTTGACCTGCTGATGGTTCTCCTGTGTGGCTCTGCCACAAAGCTGGAGCCAGGACCCTTCTAGAAGTGAAGGTGCTCTCACATAAGCTGCAGAGAAAGAACCTGGTACTGAAATACCTCAGTGTGTGTAGGAGGGGAAGACTTCTATGTGAAGATGTGAACGTAAAACTTCTTGTCTTGAAGCAGTTAGGAAGGGCAGGGACCAACTTCTGAGACTTCAATTTCACAGTTCCAGCTGAAGAAAGTAAGGGAGGGGGAAAAAGAACTTGGAGATATTTGATGCAGAACAGCTTCAGTTTGCATCACTCCTTATGTTTTGTTTCCTTTCCTGATTCAACATGAGTGGATTTGCAGCTCTCAGGGCAGCAAAGTGTCACCAAGGAAAGACCTGTCATCCCTCCCTGAAAATGAGTTTATTGACAGATGAGTCAGGGGAGAACAAGGTTAAACTTGACAAGCTGAAGTTGCTTTTTGTCTTCAGAAGCAAGAAATCAAAAGAGGGGGAAGATTTCCCTTAAGTATATATAAATATAATAATAAAAAAGACAAAACTGAGTCAGACTCTAATTGAGGCCTGAACTGACTTCTAGGTGTGTAATTGTGCTGTGTAACATGGAGCACAAGCACTTGGCATGCTTCCTGCTGCATGGGCCATTGCAGAGCAGGCCTTTTTTTTATCAGAAGTCAGTGTCTGCTGTTCCTTGCACACATCTCTGCCTGCCTATCTGGGCTGTGCTTTGAGCACTAGTTGTGAGAAGCCTCCACTGCAGTCCTTAGCATTGGCTGTGCAAGATCTTGCACCTTAATGCTGTCACCTTGCTGATACCTTGTAACTTTTCCTCCTCTTCCCCTTAAGGCTGAAGCCATGGAGATGGATGGCTTTCAGGCAGACACTGAGGAAGATGAGGACGACGACGACTGCATGATTGTGGATGTACAGCCATGCAAAGGTGGGGAAAAACACTTGTTAGCCAGCTCTTGGCAGACAACCACTAGCAGATGGGGGAGTAGAAACTGTAGCTAAACCTGTCGCTGTTTGGTTTTGTTTTGCTGCAGTTTTACCAAGCTTTGTGCTCTTCTCTATAGATGTTTTATGCAATATATTTTTCTGCTTTTATGACTTATTCTAGATGCTTCTTTATGATCTTTGCTAATCTGCTCTTGCCCTTCTTTTTCCCTCCAAGTGACTAAGCAGAGCAAAGTGTTTGTGAACAACAATTATCTGCCAGCATTACAGTTTGTTTCTGATAAGGAAAGTGAACATCTTGCTATCAGCAGATTTACTAACATTAAGTGGATGTTGCTGAGAAGGGCTCATGTCAGGGGGTTGCATACTTGTGTTCAGAGCTTTCCCAGAACTTAACAAGGTCTGGAGCTTAGTTTTGCTGCCTTCTTGAAGTCTGAAGTGCATGCTGAAGTGTCCATTCTGAAGGAAATAGCAGCAGATAACCAAGCTCTCAGCTGTGTGACAGATGGATGCTTTGATCAGCATTGCACAGCTCTGTGCTACAATCCAAGCAGTTGTTTATATTTGTGTCCCACTTATCGCTTGGAAAAAGGGTTTTCAAAAGCTCTGTCAGTGTAGCCTTTCAGGTTACAGATTCTGGAACAGGGAGATGAGGAAAGGAAAACCTCCTTTCATCTCAGTGAGGTCTTAACTACACATTGATCATACAGACCAATGACTTAACACAAACCACGTGCAGCTACGTCCTCTAAACTGCTTTTAAAACCTCCAAGCTTTACAGCTCTCACAATAGCTCTATCACAATGCTGCATAACTTGAATTAAGTGGCTTTATTATTATTATTACTAGGCAGCTCCTTTAATTGCTAGATGAGGGCTTCTGCCTCTCTGTTCTGTTCCCAAAATACTCAATTCTACAGAGGTTTGAGACATTCTAGGCATGTCTTGGTTCTCTTTCTATCTGAGCTGGTGTTGCATTCCTCCTCTCACCTTCCATAAGTGACAACACAGCTGTTGGGCAAGAAGCTTTGCATTTCATCTTAAGCTGCTTTTGCTTATTACATGACTGCAGCAGGATGAAAGCCCTACTTCAGGTTCATAAGCTCTTGTTCTGAGGATGAGAGTGCTGTTTGGTAGCAGCTCTGCCTAGTTCTAAAGCACTAACAAGACTTGATTCTTAATTAGAATTAGTTTTACTCTGTATTAGTGTAACCCAGTGCTGAAATCCAGTGTTAATACCAAATGGTATTGAAAAGGAGACTTGTAACTGGATTCATGGCTGCATGCATAGCTGGCAGGGGTCAGATTTGACTGGTTTAATGAAGATACTTTAAAAAGAGCAAAACCACAAGGTGACAGTTTCTACTTTGCAGATTCAACACTGACAGTCACTGAAACAGCTCCAGAATCCAGTGGTACAGCTGCTGCTCACCAGGATGCCAACGTGGTCAGCCCATCTAATACAGTTTGAGACTTCAATGCCTACTAACTTCTCTTGTATGTATGTAGAATTATTTAGAAAATTTAAAACCCTGTGTATCTTTGAACAAGATACCTGAAAGTATTCCATATTTCTTGTAAAGAGAAGACAGCACTTTGTTCTGCTTCAGACCAGATGGAAGCTTAAATCTTCTAGTTTTTAGCTTAAAAGATATTGCATATTAATCTGTCCTTAATAAAGCATTATTGAAATTTTGGTACTTCTTTGTAATGGAAGGTATCTGTGTTAGTGGAGGGTTTTTTAAATAAGCTTATTGTGATGCTTCTTGAGGCTTCCTCTGTTCATAATGTTGTATAGCATGCCCTTGGGCATGAATGATGTACAATTACATTTGATTTTATGCTATCTGTATTACCCTGTTTGTGACTTTACTTGCTATGAGGAGCAGCTCCACAGCTCTGCCTTTGGAAAAGGAAGCACCTGCAAGCTGTTCCTCCTATTTTGTGATAGTCTGATATTAATTACAGGCTAGTGACAGTGAGAGACTTGTGATCTCCTGTGTACACTGCAAGAGAAAGGAGGGGGGGAGGGTAAAAAAGCTGATCACTGTCCCCAGGAGAGCTTTAGGATTTAAGCGTGTGGAATGGAACCAGCATCACACTTGTTAATGTATGGAACAAGCTTGCTGTGGTTTTTAACTTTTTATAAGGCTTCTCAGCTGCTGAGGGATGAATTCCCTGAAATACTGGCTGTAATCTGGAGTTTTATCTCTCATCAGAGGGCAAATGGAGCCTCAGTAGCTCTTGCTTGTTGTTTGTGTCCCAGGCTGGCTCTTCTGGCTGCAGGTGCCTTAGGAAGATGAGAACTAATGCCCCAGCAGTGACTGGAACTCAGCTGTACTTCAAAACTGTAAATAATACAATTCAAGTAACTTGAAGCAGAACTGAATCTTTAAATAATCAATTTAATTAGATTAAACATAATGTTATCTAAATATACTCTCTCCAATAGGAGTTACAGTGCACATAGAAACAAAAGGAAAAGCTGAATTCTAAGCCCAGCCCAATATCCAGGCTCTCTCAGTTTATCATCCAGCCTTCTCTTAGCATCTCCTCCCTCCTCCAAAAGAGGAAAGTGGTACTTCATCGTGGCCTTAAAAATACCTTCAGCAGTCATTGCTAGAACTTAGTTCTTAAAGCCATTAAGTGCAGCCTTGAAAGTTTTACTGGGCAAGACTACCTTGAATGGCTACCGAGTTGTGGAAATGGCTGCAAGGCTGGTTTTAAATGGCTGAAGCTCCAGCCTCCCATGCTGCAGAGCTAGAAGTCACTTGAGATCCCATATTGGAAGCTCCAGCCTAAGGGAACAATCTAAAGCCACCAGTGCTGAATCCATTCCCCTTTATTTCAAGATAGTGTCTGGATGTTGGAGAGAAGTTCTGGTTTCAGGGGGCTTGCTGGCTGCTCCTGTCCTGATGCCTCAATGTCTGACATGACTGCTGCATCCCAGGCAAGAGTCAAAAGAGCTGAGGGGACCTGGAACAGAGAAAGCAGTGTTACTAAGCTACAATACTATACATATATGCTCCCTGGGGCACACTGCTTTGAGCTTGCTCATGGAGCCTTTATGCTAGAGCTGTGCTTGGCTCACAGTTGCTGCCTTCCATCTTTTCCCAGAGTGTGTACTAGCCCTCTGCTGGCAAATGCTGTAGCCAAGAGTTTCCTATAAGTCCTTAAGGTCTCTTTGATGGAGGCCTCCTGGCCTTGAGTTAGCCTTCGTGCAATTGCCTGAGCTTAAAGAAGGGACAGAGCTCTACTGTGCTGAAGATGCAATCTAAGTTATGAGCAGCATCTGACCCTGACAAGTCGAGCTCTGTTGCCACCTGAAGACCCCTGTGCAAGGTGCCATCTCTTACCAGCCCACACTCGTTGAAAGCCAAGTTCTCCTCTGTCAGTTTGAGACCTCCAGGTCCCAAAAGCTCGAAGGGCAGCCAGTTATCTCTGAGTGCTTCTCTTACGAAGCTGTAGAGCACAGATACGGGTTCGCGTGCATAAAAAGTCCCTGCCATGAAGAAAAAGTGACATAGAGGAAGTTTGTAGCATTTAGCAAATGCAGTCTTTAGTGGTAGGTTTCACAGGGCTCCAGTACTGATGCTAACTTTATAAATTACTTCAGTGGTATCAGAAGAGCCTGATTCAACTGAAGTATGAAAGCAGCATTCCTAAAGAAAAGCGCTGCTTCGCACGTTGCAAAACCCTGCCAGCCTGTAACAAAGAACTGGAAAAGCCTAAACCTATTTCTGGAGTTCTACTGCAAAAATTGAAGAGGATTTGTACCACTGTATGGCCTGCCACCACACAGGCAATTTCATGCTGGTTACTATAGCAAACTCATCTAATGATTCCAGCTTGCTAGCAGTAGCCTGGGAAGAGCACATTTAATTAGTAATGCCTTGAGATTCTTTCCTCTACAGTGAACCCTGGCTTACAGTTCCAGCCCTGTGCAGCTGAGGCACACAGAAGGCTCAAAGATTGTAAAGATTCACACTGAAACATTACTCTTTTTCTTCCTGTATTCATTCTAATGCTTGTCTTCTGCACGTCTCATCAATCTCTTCTGCTACAAGTATTCTCAAAAGCTATTAGGGGTGCACAAAGAGAGGTTAAGAAGTCTTACCTTGGAGAAGGTAGCCATCAGGAAATCTAACTCGTAACAGGGTATAGTTGTACTTCCTCATTTCCCTTTGTTCTTCTTTCTCTCTCATGGCTCTTGTCCTCAGCATCGAAGCCTTTTCCACTGCTTCTGTCCTTTAGATAAAAAGTGATTTTTAGCATGAAGAAGAGGCATGAGGGAGTTACAGCAGGGCCCCCGGGTATTGGAGGCCCTCACTTTAAACCTCCTCACCGGAGCCGCTGCTCTCGTTTGATCTCTTCTGCAGTGAGGTTGTAGAAGTCATTTGGCAGCTCAAATCGAGCAGCTTCAGCTGATGGTTTGAATACACAGAGCTGTCGATCCAGCTGGAGTCTCAGTGGCTCACAGCTTAAAAGCTGCTCTTTGTAGTCCTTGAGGTCTTCCAACTTGGTCAGCATTTCTTCCTTTAGTACATAGTACTCTTCAGTGGTGTCTACAACCAGAAGCACATTAATGCACAAGATATAAGGGCGATAATATGCAGAAAAACTGTTTTAACAAGGGAAATGCAGGGCAAGAGGCTGTTTGTGTAACAGCCCTGAAGCGTGGAGCTCTCAGAACAACCAAAGCCTCCACTGGGATGTCCCACCACTCAGACTGCTGCCTTCACTTTACAAGACACTTAAATATCTTGCCTTGTCCTGGAACAGGAAGTGTTTTTGTCTCAAACCCAACAGACTGGAAAAATCTATGTATGCCTTCCAGGCAGTTTATCCTTTCCTGGAAAGGAAAAAAAATAGAATAAATTAAGCATAGTCTGCTCCAGGCAAGGAGTTCCCTAGGCAGAGCACCTGCAGCAATCCTGATCTCACCTGAAATACTTTGTTCTGCAGTTTGATTTTCTGGTACTTCTCCTCCTCTGGATGCAGATAGATGTTGTCCAAGTATCTGCAGAAAGAGGAATGCAGTTCATGGATCAAAGCAGGCACTCGAGGACACGCTGCCCCCACACAGAACAATCATGTATGAGAAATACTGCAAGGTCTCAGATAGAAGCTGAAAAAGTGAGGAAAGCAAGCGAGGCAGAACGTGGCGGTGGTTGATCTCAACCACCAAACCTCTTGGACCAGTGGATCAACTCAAAACACCTCAGAATCTGGCCTTATTTCAACTGACACTTAATGTGTTTCAAGCATTTGGTTTTGTTTTTTCTTCAGGCATTGCCCGGAGTGCAGCAATGCCTGTTAACCTTCCAGGGAAGGGACAAGCTCCCTGAGTGCTCCATCCTACTTACTTGGCCATGGTTTCCACACCTACTCGGACTTTCTCTCGATCCTTATTGAAGGTGTGAATCTCCATGATGGAGGCAGCCACTGGGTCTACAGAGAAATACTGGAAAAGAAGGAGAAAAGCTGGTCAAGGGGGAACTGACTGTTCTGTACAATCCAAGGGGACATGTAGGTCGGAGCTCCCTGCCTCAGCATTAATAGCAAAAGGACAGGAATTAGTAACATCTGAACAGAGCCTGCAGTCTGGTAGATGAGGGAGAAGGCAGAGGGTAAGAGGTCACTGCTGCATTGCTTGAGGGAGATTCATGCACAGAATGAGTTTAAAGGGAAGGAATAAAAGAAGCACAGCCAGCAGATGTGGAGCTCACCGACTGGATGGCTTCTCTGATATGCTTCTCTTTCTCATCTTTCCTTACAACTGCGCTGGTCAACGGGCAAATGAAATAGACCCCTGAAACAGAGGGTTCAGCTGCAGCTTCCCTGTCTGAGAAGGCTGGGTCCTAAAAGAGACAAAAGCAGGCGCAACTGAATGATGGTTGCTTCGTTTTGGATTGTTGTGGGTTGTTAGCATATCTCTCTATAGGACAGGGACAACAGCACTCTCAAAGCATGCATTTTAACATGATTAGGAAACAGCAGCAAGTCTCGTACCTCTTGGTGTGCAGAAACCCCCTTCTCACTTGCAGCTGCCTCAGCCATCAGCTCCTTTCTCACTAGGAAAGAAAAATCCCAGTTATGGCAGCAGGGGCACAGACCCCAAGTGGTTCCTCAGAGGGCTTTGCACAGTGCAGTTCTGCTCCAAGGAAGCAAACACTTCTGTGGGTGCTCTGCTTCTGGTTCAGGGTGTGCCTTAGCCCCATTTCTAAGAGGCTTGTCATCAGCAAGGATCCGGCTCCAGCTGCACAGCTGCCAAGCTGGGAACTCTCTTTCCAGGCTCAGACCTACAGCAGCTGCAGGAGCTATCTCTGAGCTTGGAGCCATCACCAGCAAAGCCTTGCAGCCCAGCCAGGCTCTCACCCCAGCTGCATCTTCGAGGAATCTCCTACCCTGGTTCTTGATGGCCCCCTGGGAGGAGGGTGGCTTTGCCTTAGGCTTCAGCTCCATCCGGGCCAACGCTGCCGCCGCTGCCATCTGTGCCTCATCAGTGGGTCCCTGCCGAGGTTTCGGTGCTGCCTCCGCTTTCGGCTTCTCCTTGGGGACCCTGCGGCAGGACAGAACGCAGCTCAAGAGGCAGCTCCCGGGGCACCGCGGGCCGGCAGCAACCCGCTTGCTTTTGGCACCCGAAGCACCCCGTGGAGGAACTCCACGTATGTTCCCTAATCACTGCAAGCTGCATTCGGGCCATCCCGGGAGCTCAGCGTCACTCAGGCCGTGACGCCCCGATCCCGAGCTCCACCGCCGGGCCCAACAGCGGGACCTGCGGTTACCGGCGGCGGCGAACCCCGTACCGAGCCGGCTCCGAGAGCTTCTGGCCAGGCCCCGCGCTCCGAAACTTCAGGTCGGACTTGATCTCCTGGAAGAACTTGCGCATAGCGACGGAGCCGGGACGCAAACTCCCACCGGAACGCAACCAGTCGCACCCACCCTCTCACTTCCGGTCTTCTCACGTGACCGTGCCCGGAAGGGGGCGGGGCCATCACCGCCCTCTTGCCGCTCTATCCCGCCGCCTCTGTGCGCGGTCCTCCAGGCTCTTGAGGAGCCCGCGGGCCGACAGAGGTATCCTCACCGACACGACTTCAATAGTAAACAGACCGCGAAGCCCCCAGATCACCCGAAACCCCCCCTTGGTTTGTTCTGCACAGAGGAGGGGAGGCTGAGGGGAGCCCACACGGTGGCCTACACCTCCCTGATGGACCCCGAGGCCTGCAGCCCCTCATGGCGGCCTGCAGCTCCTCACAGCGTTCCGTGATTCTGTCATCCTATGATAACCCGTGATAACTGCAGGCAAACTGGGTCGAGGCGTAGAATCACAGAGTGGTTTGAGTTGGAAGGGACCTCTAAAGGCTATTTGGTCACACTCCTCTGCAGTGAACACAGGGACGCCCACAGCTCCGTCAGGTGCTCAGAGCCCCATCCAGAGTCTGAGTGTCTCCAGGGATGGGGCACCACCGCCTCTTTGGGCAACGTGTGCCAGCGCTCCCTTATATTAAAAAAACTTTTTCCTTATGTCCGCTCTAAATCTTCCCTCTCTTAGTCTGAAACCATTCCCCCTTGTCCTATCACACAGACCCTGCTAAAGACCATCCCCTTGTTTCTTACAGCCCCTTTAGGTACTGACAGGCCGTTCTCAGCTCTCCCCAGAGCCTTCTCTTCTGCAGGCTGCACAGCCCCACCTCTCAGCCCGTCCTCACAGGAAGCTGGTCCATCCTTCACATCCCTCTCTGGTCGCACACCAACAGGTCCGTGTCTCTCTTGCACTGAAGATTCCACATCTGGACGCAGGTAAACTCTCCCCAGCACAGGGCAGAGGGGCAGATCCCCTCCATGACTGCTGACCACGTTGTTTTGGACGCAGGCCAGGATACAACACAGCTTCCCCTAGGGGCACAGAAGCAGATGCTGTTTGGGGCAGCTCCTATGTCCCAGGTAACTGTCTCCATCACACTGATCCTTGGCTGCTGTCTGCACCCGCCACACCTCAGTGGATTCCTTCCACACAGCCTGCAGTCATTTCCCCTCGCCACCAAAGCAGCCACGCACGCCCCAGCAGCGCCGCAGGGAACACAGCACACTCAGCCCATGGTTTGTTCTCACTCGCCTCTCCCAGAGGTGTAATTGCACTGTAGGTAATCTCTGAGACATGTGTGGGCTGTGTTTGGTAACAGCCTCACCCTTGCCAGGCGCAGCTCAGGCTGTCACAGCATCGCATGCAACTTCCATTTGACTGAAGTTTCTCACTTTGGAGACAGCAGCAAATTGTTACTTTTCCATGATTTAACGGGGAAAAAAAAATCAGATTGGTATAAAACCACGTTTAAAAGCTGAGCTAAACCAGGATGAAGCTGCAGACAGTCTGACTTGGTTTGACTTGGATTTAGTTCAAGTGAAAAGGAGTTTTTACAAAAGCACAGAAATCAGGTCATGATTCTAAATCAGGTCTAATTCCTCCACGTGCTTCCCGTTCCTTTCCTGTAGAACCTTCCCCCAGGTTAAGGGGAAGCTCTCTCCACAGCCGCACTGTTTGAGGGATGCCTTCCAGCTACCCCGAGCCCTGCTCTCATGCTTCTATCAGGACAGCTCCAGGGAGCTGTTGGGATTTAACCTCTCCGGAAGGCTCAGGCTTTCTGGGCTGCACTTCTGCCCCAAGCGAGATGGCTGCCCATGGCTTTTTTCCCTCTAAATCGTTCACCTTCGTGCCGCCGGGACCCTCTCCATGGGGCTCTTCCTTTCATTCCTTTCACAGTTCCCGACAGCCCACGCCCCCACCCCACAGATCTGCCCCAAACCGCAGCTCCCGACCCCTTTAAATCCAACCCCGAGCCCCGCAATTCAGCCCGCAGAGGCCCCGCGCCCCTCCACATCTCGCCCCCGCCCCCCGGCCGTGCCCCTCTTTGCCCCCACCCCGCCGCCGTTGGAGGCACGGCCCAATCCCGTTATCCCGCCGTGCCCTCGCATCTTCCCATTGGACGAGATGCCAGAGCGGCACCGCTAGCAACCAATAGAATCGGGGCCTGCGGGAGAGGCGGGACATCCTGCGGGCCGGGCCGGGCCGTCCCCGCCCCGTTGCTCGCTGCTGCCCGCGGCCTGGGCCTCCGCCGCCGCCCCGCCCCGCGGCCGCCATGCCGCACAGCTTCAAGCCCGGAGATCTCGTCTTCGCCAAGATGAAGGGCTACCCGCATTGGCCCGCCCGGGTGAGCCCGCGGGGCCGCTCCGCGAGGGGAAGGGCTCTGGAAGGGCTGCCCCGTGGCGGCGGGGCTCGGGGCGGAGCGCGCTCCGCAGCGCGGGTTTCTCACGGCCGCTAGCAGCGGGACCGGAGCCCGGCGGGACGCGGGGACAGCGGGGCTGGGATCGGGGCGGGCCGGCATTGCGAGCCCGCGCTGCGCTTGGGCGGAGTGGGAGCTGAGGTCCCTCATTGGCAGCGGGGCTCTGCTGGCACCGGGGCCGGCTGGGAACTGCGGACCCGCGCTGGCACCGCACCGCGCTCTGTTCCCGGCCGGGGATGGGGCTGTGATCGGGAACGGGCCTCGTTCTGCTCCCCGTTCTGCCCCCCGTTCTGCCCTCCTGCCCCGCTCCCGTCCCTTGGTCACCCCTGGGGCTCTGTGCCCCCGCCGCTCTGGAGTCCCGCGCTGGTGCTTGGGCTGAATGGGAACTGAGGCCCCATGCTGATACGTGGGTCTCACGCTGTCACTTGAGCCAAAACGGGGAGCTGGGGTCCTGTACTGACACATGGGCCAAACCCCAACCCTGGCTGAGATGGAGAACCGCTCAAGAAAGGCTCCCGCTTTGCCCTACTCTCCCAGACCTTTGCCTGGGCTCCTGCTGGGTCTGTACTCCCGGCGCCCATCCCCTGCCCCATCCTTCCATCTCCAGCCTCATCCTTCCACCGCATTGCACAGCCTTGCAAACTCAGAGTACTACAGGAGGAGGGATGGGGGCAGAGCTGCCGTGGGGCAGTGCTGTTTGCTGGGATGTGTTGAGGTGACACCGATGCGTGCAGGGGGCTGTGAGCTCTCAAGGTGCAGGAGCGGAGCGGTGCTGTTGTGCTGCAGGCAGAGTGAGGGGCGATAAAGTTCATGTAGAGGGGATGGCCGTCCTGGTGGGCAGTGCTGTGCATCTCCATCCCGAATGGCGGTGCCAACACGGGGCGTGCGGGGCTCAGTTAGAGTTCTGCAGTGCTGAGGGTGCGAGGGCTCGGTGGGTCGGTCCGATGATGAGTGATGCTGTGCAGGACCGGGGTGCTGGAGACAACGCTGCTTGGCTGCACCACGCCAGGAGATCTGGGATTCCAAGCCCTGCACCAACGTGGGGCTGGGGCCCGGCGCCGACAGGACTCAGCCCTTCCAGCGGGGCGCTCGCATTGCTCTCAGCATCTCCTGCTTTAGCTGGCTGCTCCTTTGGGAATGCTACTCCCGAAGACTCCCCAACGTGTTGGGGGGGCCCCCGAGGCTCCTGCTTGTGCCCCAGCCCAGACCATGTGGAGCAGACCGAAGGGCACCGGAGCCGATGCGGCGTGTTGGGAAGAAGACTGGGGTGCCCGTGCGTCCTGCTGGCGGCTGGGCTTTGCCTGTGGCCCGTCTGCAGCCAGGAGGGACCTTCAGGCCACCCGCCGGAGCTGCCACCCCTGGGCTTGGAGGGGGTTTCCCACGCATCCTGACGAGGGGCACATGGTGCCCAGCTGTAGCCATAAAGCGTCTGCGCCGGATCCCTTCTGTTCCTCTTCTAGAGCTCCTGCTTGGCCGTAATGCTGCATTAGGACTCTGTGCGTAGCAAGTTCCCTGTCCGGGTGCTTTGTTGCCGTGCTTGCCTCCAAGTGTGTGTGTGTGCTGGAGTCCGACGCTGCTAGCCGGGGCTAATGTGCCTTGCAGAGGATGTGCCCAAGCCGCTCTCTCTGACCACCTCCTGCTTTGGGTTTCCTTTCAGATCGATGACATCGCGGATGGTGCTGTGAAACCCCCGCCGAACAAGTACCCCATCTTCTTCTTCGGCACTCACGAGACGTAAGCGCTGCCTCGCCCCTCCTCTGGGCTTTGCCCTGCTGCTTCTGCTCTGGGCTCACCTCTGCTTTGTTTCTCTCCAGCGCCTTTTTGGGCCCCAAAGATCTGTTCCCCTATGAAAAGTATAAGGACAAATATGGGAAACCAAACAAGAGAAAAGGCTTCAACGAGGGATTATGGGAAATCCAGAACAACCCTCATGCCAGTTACAGTGCCCCTCCGGTGAGTGTGGGCCTCGTGCGGCGGGGGGTCAGCAAGGATCCGGGCTGCCTCCAGCTTTCCTTTCCTCCGAGTCGCTCTCCTCCTTTTTCTGCTTGTCACTGCTGTGGTGTCTCTGCGCTTCCATCTCGCAGATTGGCTTTCTCGGGTTGAAATAGCTTCCCCCTTCCTGCCTCTCCTTTCGGTGAGTCGGCCCTCCTTGTCCTCTGCGAGGTAGGCACCTCTGCCCCATCTTTGAGGTGAGACAGGGATGTGCTGCGTGTGCCTTGCCCAAAGCCACAGAGGATTGCTTTGTCAGAGTGAGAATGGAGGCTTGCTGGTCCCTGGCTCATGGACCTGTGTGCAGTCCCTCTCTTCATCCGTTTCCAAGGTCCTGAGCCAAAAGCCACTGATTGCTCCTTCAGAGCAGGCTGGGGAAAGGCTCTTTGCTGTCAATTGTTCATGTGTACGAAGGGCATTTTGTAACCATTATTGTATGATACAATTTATTGTATAGCGATCTTCAAAGAAGGCGTCCAAAGCAGCTTCATAGGCAGTTGGTCTGAAGAGGCAGAGGAAGGTTTTTAAAGGTGAGCTATGAAGACAAGATGGTCTGGAGGTAGGCAGGCTCAGATGTGCTGCTGGCATTGCAGGAGAGGAGCTGTGGTTTGAGTAGCTGTGGGAGAAGGCTGGACCCAAGGATGCAGTTGTAGATAAGGTGAGACCCTGGAGATCTTTGAGAACCTGGAGAACAACTTTGCTTGTATGTAGTGGCGGGAGGGAGGATGGCAATGGTGAGGAAGGCGGCACCTTCTGCTCAAGAGATGGCTCAGCATCACTGTGAACTTCCAGCAGACTTCAGAAACTCATTCCTAAAGGGTCTGCTGTGACCGAGGCCATGGCAAAGATCCCACCGAGGCCACAGGTCTCACAGAAGAGACTGAAGTAGAGGCTGTTTTGCTTTCGAGACCTAAGTGAAGCAAGGTGTCAAGAAAATGAGGAGAGTCTTTCCAGCAGCAAGGCTTCAGTGCTGGAAGAACCCCGGCTCTAGGGTCAGCTGGTCCTGCTGTCTGTGAAAAGAATGGAAGAGCCCAGAAGAAGCAGCTCAGGTGCTTTCTTCCCCTTGGATGTGATGTGCCTGTTTGAGGAACCTCTTGATGGGCTGATAAGAAGCTGGGAGATGTTCCCTGCACGGGGTGGTGGAACAGCATGGAAGAGATCCCAACTGGGTGACAGCAGGGCTGCAGTGCTGGACTCCTTTTGCAGGCCATTCTGATGGGGAAGGTGTGTGAGAAGGAAGAGGCCTGGCATGAAATGAGCTGCTGGAGGAAGGACTGAACCACACCACCCAGCCCTGCTTCTCTGGCACCTGCAAGGCAGAGGAAGGCTGGGGTGCGCTCGCCCTTGGGGGATGGATGTCAGGCTCAGGCTTCTCCAGGGGTCTTTGGCAGAGCATGAGGATGCTGGGGAGGGGAGCAAGGAAGTGGTAGGTGGAGCTGAGCCAAGGGAGCTGGAGGGAAGGTGTTTCTGGTGGTCTCGGGGTGGTGTGGAAGGGGCTCTGGGGAAGGGGGTGCAGGGAGACAAGAAAGGGGTCAAGAGCACGCTCATCCAAGGGCTGTGTGATATTGTCCTTCTGCCCCAGAACCATGCTGAAGGGCCCTGGCTCCTGGTGGGGACCTTACCTGTGCTCTTCTGTGTGTGCTCCTCTCTGCTCAATGCTGCTGTTCGTTGCTTGTCACCCTTTTGTCCCCCTTTTCTCCAGCCTGGCACACCACAGGCCTGCTGGTGCAATAACATCATTGTTATTTCCACTATCTTTAGCCTGCCAGCTCCTCTGACAGTGACATCCCCGAGAATGACCCGATGGGGGGAAGTGATGCTGGTGATGATGAGGAAGATGCTGCCATGGCTGCAGTCACCACAGAGAAAATGGAAAGTGATGAGGACTCAGATCGAGGCAGCGACCACAGCGGGCTCAAACGAAAATCACTGGCAATGAAAGTGAGTGTGGGCTGAGGCAGTGGGGATGGGGGGCTGTCCCAGAATAGGGGGGGGTTGCTGTAGTGTGGTTGTGGGGCCCAGTGTGTGTTCACGGGTCTTGCAGGTGTTGTGCTTTGTTTGTGAAGTGGTGGCACGGCCAAATCCTGGTGCACGTGGCCATTCCAGTGGGGCTGATCTGGTAGAGCTGGGCAACCTCTTCCTCCCTTTCTGCTGTGGGAGGAAAGAGGGTGGACTTCTCACTTTGTTGCTTCTCGAGTATCAGATGCCAGTGGCAAAAAGGCCTCGGAAATCTTCAAGTGAAGATCAGGGCAGCCCCTCCCTGACAGAAGAAGAGAACTCAGAAACGTCGTCTGAGTCAGAAAAAAACAGTGACCAGGTAAGAGGGTTTGGGGTATGGCAGGATGCTACTGGAAGAGCAGCACCATCTGTGGAGCCAGTGGCACTGAATCAAGGCCTGGAGAAACTGACTGACTTCACCTTCGTGAGATCTTTCCCCATTTTTGAATATCTGGGTTTTCCTTCAGGACTTCACTCCTGAGAAGAAGCCGGTGGCCAGGGCTCCCCGGAGGATGCCTGCAGGGGGAAGGAAGAAGAAGGTAAAAAGACTCCTGAAGTGGTTTGTCGTTGCTCCTTTGCTTTCCTCCAGACTCCCTGGGTGATGAGGCAGCTGGCTTTTGCCAGCACTGCCTAGGAAGGTGCAGGGGGTGGCTCCTCAGTTGAGCAGGGAGGCTGAGCTCTGTGCTGCTGTGTTGGGGCAGGAGGCTGTGAGACTTGGCTTCTGTCTCAGTGACCTGGCTGGGCCCTGCAGTGCTGCTTTTGGGGACGTCAGCTGCTCCTGCCTTCCCACCTCCAACTCTGCTTTTTATCTACAGAAAGTGGAGTCTTGCTCCGACTCTGACTCCAAAGTGGACTCAGACTCAGAAATGGGAAATGCGACTGTGGACATGACCAAGTCAGACTCCAACTCCGATTCAGACTCTGATGTGTCTGTTAAAAAGCCTCAACGGGGCAGAAAGCCAGGTAACACCAAGGAGACTTCACCTACTGCAACTGAGCCACTGCTGGCTTCTTCAGGATACTGGAGAGCACGAGAAATTGGGTGCTCCTGAGGTTCTGAAGCCCACTCTGTTGTGGGCAGCATCTAATGCATGTCTGAGCACCCCCTGATTTGGGGCAGTTCTCACAAGAAGCTACCAGGGCTCTTGCTGAACATCTTCTTGTCTTGCAGCTGAGAAACCCCCTCCCAAGCCCCGTGGCAGGAAACCAAAACTCGAGCGTGTCCCTATCAGCTCCAGCAGCGACAGGTGAGATCAGCTGCAGTGGGATTGGGGTGATGTCACCCACTGGGTTGGGGGGAGTCCCTGGCTTCACTTCTCACAACAAGGCTTCCAAACACACTCTTTGTTGTTTTTTTTTGTAGTGATAGTGACAGTGATGTGGATCGTATCAGTGAATGGAAGAGGAGAGACGAGGAAAGGCGACGGGAGCTGGAAGAGAAGAGGAAGAGGGAACAAGAGGAAGAAATCCGTCGGCTCCGGGAGCAGGAGAAGGAAGAGAAAGAAAAAAGGAAGGAGAAGGCAGAGAAGGGCGAGGAGGTGCACTCAGACAGTGACAGTAGTGCAGATGATGAAGTGGCCAAAAAGGGCAGAAAGGGCCGGGGTAAGGCCCCGTCCTCCTCGGACTCTGAGCTGGAGATGGAGAAAGAGGTGAGTACAGGAGGAGAGCTGGTGTCAAATGACAACCCACCCTCTCTTGTTAGGTCAGCAGGTGCCTCCAGGAGCAGCAGTGATCTGCTGCCTTGGTCTTCTGTTACATTGGAGTTGCAGGAAAGGGATGTATCTGTGGGGCAGCTGTTCCCTGGGCTCTGGAGCCCTCACCCAGCTTACATCCCTGTGATGCTCTCCTTCCCACCACAATCATCATTTTGCTCTGCAGATAATGGAAAGGGTTAGAGAGGCTTGGGCAAAGCACTGAGAAAGGTTGCAGAGGGCCTTTGGCAGCTGTGGTTCCTCACTGACAGAGGAAGGGTTTCATTCTGATGCCTGTTTCTCCATGTAGAGCTGGGCTATGAAAGCATCGTGCAGATCTGAGTTGTGAAAGGAAGTGTGGGTCTGCCCACACAGGCAGCCAGGTATTGCAGGCTGGGTGGGCTGTTTTAAGTGCCAGCATATTTACTTCTGAAGCAGCAGATGGCTGTGCTGTAACCCAAGTCTTTTTTCATCTTGTGCAGGGGACAGCACTGCACCCAGACCAATGGTGCTGCTTGCCTGTGGCTTGCAGCAGTGATATCATGGGTGCTGGCTGTTGGATTTTCTGGATCACCCCCATATGGGTCTGGGAGGATCAGAGTGGGCCATGGCACTGTCTCCCTCCTGCAGTGGTTGGGGTGGGGGGGGATTTCTCTGCTGCAATCTGCTTTTGCCCGCATTGTTCTCTCCTTTCAGGTAAAGAAACCAGTGAAGAAGCAGCCCTCAGAGTTGTCAAGGAAACCAAATCAGAAGGAGAAAAGAGGCCGAGCAGAGGAGAAACCACGAAACAAGTCAGCATCTCCCCTCCCTGCACTCAGTGCTCTTTTATATCTGGGGACAGATCTCCTCTGCTGGTGCCCAGTCCCTTTTGAGGACACCCTGGAGTGGGGATGAACATCCTTGTGGAGCTGTCTGTGACAGCAGCACCCACGGAGGGGGTTTCTCCTCTCCTTTCTCCTAGAGCTGAAGGGGCTGATGGAGGTGTCTGGAGGGCACCAGGCTGAGCTTCCTTGTTTTATTCCAACCCACAGAGGGGAAGATCCTTGGGGTATCCCCAGGCACCTTGCTTTGAGTTCTGCCTTTCTGCAGTTCTGGAAAGCTGGGGCATGGGGGAGCTGCTGTCTCAGAGCTCCTGCCTGTGTGATCTCGGAGATGTGTCTGCAAGCATGGGTGGAGTGTGGCAGGGCTCATGCTGTTGAACAGTCTGGAGGATGCACTGGCATGAGCTGTCACCTTGTTTGCTTGCCCAGCAACAGGCAGGTGGTTTCACCTGCAGGCATCCCTTGAATGACTTCTTTCTTTTTTTTACCTACAGACCTTTGAAAGTGGAAAGAGGCCGGAAGAAGTCTGACCTGATCCCTGAAAGGAGAATGGAGAAGAAAAAGGGTGAGAGAACGATGGCTTTTGAGAGGAGTTACAGAAGGGAGAGAAGGGAGCCAGGGCTGGTTCCTTTCCTGACTGAGCTGGGGGAGGGTTCTCTGCAGTTGGGATCGGTGTGGCTGTGTTTGCACCTTTCCAGCATGGCCGTGGTCCCTGCATCACGTCAAAGTATTTACAGAGTGTGTAGAGACCACTTTCCTGCATAGATTCCTGCTAATTTTGGCACACCTCAGCCCATTCTCCTCATAGAAGCCCCTGAGGCTGCTTTCAGCCTTGGAAACATGAGAAGAAGCCAGTCCCCTTTTGGGGGAGAGATCCTGGGTAATGGCGTGCTCCATACTGGTGACCTGTTACATTTTTGTGTCTCTTGCTGCTCCAGAGCCCACAGTTGAAGAGAAACTTCAGAAACTTCACAGTGAGATCAAGTTTGCCTTGAAGGTGGACAACCCAGTGAGTGCTCAAACACATTGACCTGGCCTGGGAGATCCCTGGTTGTGTCCTTGGCCACCATGCAGGCCTTGCCAGCTGCTCAAGGCAGATGTCTTGATAGCAGGTGCTGTGAGGGAGCTGTGCTCACAGCAGTGCTGGTCCTGGGTGCCCACTGGAAGCTCAAGGCTGCCCTGGTTGCCCCCTGGGGAGCTGGCAGGGACGATTCTGTCATTCCCATTCCTGTCCCCACAAGTGGGGGGTGGTTGTCCTCTCACCTGAGCTGAGCTGGTGGAGTTGGGACTGCAGTGCTGTAGGGTTGGTTTCTCCCTTGAGACAGATCCAGAGTTTTGCTGAAAAGCCCCATAGGGGTTTAGCAAATGAAGTCCCTCTGCCTCCCAATTTATTCCCCCTGCTGCCTGTGCAGAGAGAGAGATTACAATCCACAGAGAGACTTCCAGGAGGTTTCTGATCTTGGTGCCATCCTTGCAGGACATCAAGCGGTGCCTGAATGCGTTAGAGGAGCTGGGTGCACTCCAGGTCACCTCTCACATCCTCCAGAAACACACTGATGTGGTGGCTACTCTAAAGAAGGTATGGCAGGTGGAGGATTGAACGCCCACTGAGGGCACAAGCCTGCTTAGGGCACTGCAGCTCCAAGGTTGTCCCTGTTTCTGTTGCAGATCCGTCGCTATAAAGCAAACAAGGACGTGATGGAGAAAGCTGCTGAAGTCTACACCCGCTTGAAGTCGCGTGTCCTAGGACCAAAGATGGAAGCAATCCAGAAAGCCAACAAAGCTGGGCCTGAGAAGGACAAGGGGGATGTGGAGAAAGGCCAGGAGAAGCTGTCGGGAGGGGAGACACAGAATGAGAAGGGAGAAGAGGAAATGAATGCTGGTAATGTTCCCTGCACGTCTCGGGGTGGTTCCCTGCTCTGTCTGGATGTGTGGCAATCCCAGGGCTGTGCTCAGGGCACAGCTGGTCCCCCTGTGGACCTTTGTCTAGCTCATGTCAGGGCTGTGGAGCTGTCTGGAGAAGGGGCAGTTTCAAACCAGCTTCCCCCACAGAGTCTAGGGACTGCATTTTTAAGTGAGACTTTGTGAGATGAATATCGAACGCTCGTGGCAGTAAGAGCAAAGGGCAACCTCAGTGTCCACACCCTGATTTTGAGTGCCTCTGAGGCAGCTTTTGGGCCTGGCTCACTCTTTGAGCTGTGGTCCAGGGCACCAGGGAGATGAAGGAATGTGGAGACACCCATAGGGGGGATCTTGTACAGGCAGCTGGTGGCTGGGATCTTCCTTTGTCTCATGGCTGCGAGCCCAGCAGTCAGTCCTGGCTGAGCACATGCTAGTAATGGCGCAAGAGTTTTCCTGGAGGGGACAGTGGGGAAAATCCATGCTGAGGTCAGCCTCTGGGCTTGGGCAATGGAGTCTTGGGGCCATTCTAACAGCTGTCTTGGTCAGGCCAGAGCTGGGATACCCATGCTGAGGGCTTGGCTGTGTACCGGGACAACCTGCTGTGCTGGTCCTGGTGGTGCCCAGCCTCTGGAGTGGGATGGGGTGGGTGAGAACTGCCTCAAGAGCCCCAACCTGTCCTTTTCTCTGCAGACTTGTCAGGTCCTGTGAATGGCGAATCCTTGTCCCAAAAAATGGAGGGCACAGAGGAGCAGGAGAGAGACAAAAGCCGAGGGCCAGGAGCTGGAGAGCCGGAGGCACCTAGCGAGGAGGCCCATAACAAGTGAGTGGACGAGAGGCAAATGCAGCACAGAGGAGCTCCTTGGCATCTGCCATACACCCAGCCTCAACTCTGCAGGAAGCCGAGCTCCCGTTTGGCCACATCTGGGGGATTTTATGGGTTGTAGGACTTTTCCTGGCTTGGGAAGGGGATGCTGGGGGGTCAGGGCAGGGGGGAGACGTTCGCTGAGGTGGTGCCTGTGCTCTCCTTGCAGCGTGCAGGATTATCCTAGCACCGAACGGGAGAGGGCTCGTGGGGAGTCAGAGTCTGTGGATGATGCAGAGGAGAGCTGAGGATGCGGAGAGCTGAGCACGTGGGACTGCCTGCAGGAGGATGTTGGAGGGGCCACACAACCTGCTCCGAAGGGAGACCGGCCTCTGCCTTGCCCATCTTTGCGTTACTTCACTAAGTCACACAGTAGCTGATGTCCTAGGTCTTGTCCTGTGCCCCTGACCCCGTGAAAGCACTGAACGTGGGGGGAAACTGTGCTGTTTTGTCTGTATTTGTCCCCTCTTATTTTTTTTTTTTCCTTCCTTCCTCTCCCTCCTCCCCCCCCCACCTAATTTCTTGTGATTTCAACCGACATGAAATGAATATAAAGGGTTTTTTAATGAAAAACACAAGGAGCCATAGTGTCTATTTCTTAAGGCATCGTTGACTGTGATTAGGGGTGGGCAGGAGCTTCCTTCATCCCTTTGTCCCTGCCCAGGGCTGGGACCAGAGCAAATCCCCAGGGGTCTCTATTCCCTTGGGCCCTGAACTGGGCTGAGCACCCAGAGTTGGCCCTGTCCCTGCCACAGCTGTCCCCAAAGGGTGATGGTGGGGCCTGGCTGCTCTCCCAGCCTTCCTTCTTTATTTTCCAGTGCTGGTGCTGAGCGCAGCCCCGCTATGGAAGGGACACAAGGACTTCTCCCCTCAGTGGCAGATCCTCACTCTGCTGCTCTGAGCCCTTTTCTCCCTCCTGTGGTTGCAGCTGCTGGAGCCTCATCCCTCCACTCCAGCAGATGCAGCACCTGCCTTTGGATAAGCACAGTGAAATTGTGTATTTCTCCCCTACGTTGGCTGGGGGACTCACCAGTGGCAGCATCCTGCCTTGTGCTGGGCAGCATCTTGTTTGTCTTGTCTGTCTTTCTGCTCTTTTGCAAGAAATCTGAAGCTTTTGTACATGCAAAATAAAGATGTTCCCAGCTCAACCAGATGCTGTGTCCTCGTGTCCTGTTTGTGCCATGGGTCAGGCAGTGCCAACGCAGGGTGGTGTGCCCTGATCCCAGGCTGGTGTTGCTGTAACCGTACTCTGGGGAGTCTGTGCTCTTTCCCAGGGTTTATTTCATGTTCCACCCCTCCATAAACAAAGCCCAAATAAACCTTGCTTCCTTCTTGCCCAATTTTTGGCAACAAGTCAAGCCTTGGGTTGGCCAAACTGTGCGTCATCCCAGCAAGGAGCTTCTGCGAGCACCACTTAGGGCATCACTCTGTATGGGTGAGCTGAAAGTCAGGTACAGGCTGTGAACCAGATCTAGGCAGGTACTGGGAGATCAGACCCAGAGGTCTGCGCTCCCCAGGAGCCTCTGACCTTCAGAACCCTAAAATGGCCTGGGTTGAAATGGACCATAATGATCATCTAGTTTCAATCCCCCAGCTCTGTGCAGCACTGGTGGTGGAGGAGCATGGAGCTCAGTACCAGGACAGCCTCTTGTGGTGCCACTATTGGAAGCCCCCCCTGGAAGACCTCACAGGACCGCATGCCCTCATTCCTCCTTCCAGTAAAGCCCCCAGGAAGGACTTCAAGTGGCAGCAAGGAGATCAGCAGGGCAGATCCTGAGGTGAAACCAAGGTTCCCAACCCCACCAGCCCCAAGAAGGCTTAGACCATTGCAAAACCTAAACGGAGTTTATTGCTTTACCCACCCCAAGCCCCAGCCCCCTCCCCACCAGGCAGCACCACTGGGGGCTGCAAGGATGGGAAGAGCAAGGGCCTGAAGGCACCAGAGGTGACAAGTGGAGGCTGGAGAAGATGGAGAGCTGGCCAACAAGGGCTGGAGCAGCCATAGGCACTGGGGGAAGCTAAGGCACGTTGCTGGCACTGCTCTGGCCAAGGGGAAACCAAGGATGGGCAGGGAGGGAAGTTAATGGGTACTTGGGCAGGTTAGTAGGAGCTTTGATTTCAGCTTGGAAACACTTCCATCCTCCCCCCAGGGGCTGCTATTCCCCCTGCACACTCTGCCCCTGCTGCACGGAAGGAGCAAAGGGCCCCACCAGCCAGGACAGGGGGGTGTTGTGTGCCACGTGCTCCACCAGCTCATCCATCAGCTCACGGGCTTTGGTAGCGTGGGCACGTGCCCGTGTCACTGCACTGCCTGTCAGCTCCTGCAGGGAGGTGGCTGAAGTCAGGTTGGCACGGAGCTCCTCCACGTTGTGTCTGACCTGTGCTGCCGTGTCCTGGATGCCAGCAGGGAGGCCCTGCAGGCTGCACACCAAGGGCTGGCAGGTGCTGTGCAGCTGCTGAGCCAAGCCCTGCAGCAGGGCCAGCACACCTGATTCCACTGTCTGTGTGGGGACAACAAGTGGGGTGAGCACGGAAGGGAAACCGGGGCAGCATTGGGACCCTCCTGCCCTCTGCTTACTGCTGGTGGCACCAACTCCTTGCTACCACTGGGCTGCTTGGTGCTCCACTCCAACCACAGCTGCTGCAGCTTCTCCTGCCCTCCCTGCAGCTTCTGGTCCACACCTTGCTTGAGTTGCTCCACCTGCAGCGGGGACAAAGCAGTGGGTGGGTGGCTGATCCCAACCCAGCGGTGGGGGTGGGGATGGGGATGGTGCTACCAGGTCGAGGGCACACTGGAGCTGGCCCAGCACATCGTGGCTGCTGGAGCGGGCGCTCTGCAGCTTGCCCAGGGAGTGCTGGAGGGCACGGTGCTGCAGTTTGGCTGATAGAGAGCCCAGGCGTACAAAGTAGCTCTGCTGCTTCTTCTGCTGCTCTGGTTCAAAGCCCTCCACAGCTGTGGCAAGCTTGGCTAGAGGAAAGGAATCCATCAACTGAGCCCCTGCCTCACCACTGACCTCCACACAGAGCCAGTGCAGGCTCCATCTGCCACATATTGGATCAGATCCTCACCCAGCTCCTCATCTGTCATAGGCAGGTAGTGGTCCACCAGCTCCTCAGACTTCTCCAGCATGGAGCCCACCCCACTGGCCACCATCTGGCCCACGGTGGAGCCCATCACGGTGGTGACACCGCTGCTCACCGCCGACTTGGTCAGTTCCACGCTGCCCTGCACGGCTCCTTTGGTCATATCCATCACTCCTGTCACACGGCTGCTCACTGCATCCTTGGCTCCAGCCACAGTGGAGGTCAGGACATCCCTGGCCCCCGTCACTGTGGACGTCACCAGCTGCTTGGTGTCTGAGATGAGCTGGTGAGAACGACAAAGCCCTGGTAGGCAGCACTGGGGCAGATCCCGATGCACCACGCACCCCACGTTACCTTCTCAGTGGGCTGCTGCAAGATGGGCAGCTTCTCCTCCAGCTTATCCAGCCCTCTGCACGCGTATTCGTTAGCAGTGGATACTAAAAGCCCACCAAAAAATCAGATGTGGAACCCC
>NW_024884373.1:6389-12430 GCF_019232065.1 Centrocercus urophasianus | reverse complement strand
GAGCTCACCAGGGGCAGGCTGGCCACCCGCCCCACCGCGCTCTGCTGTAGGGTGGCAATGGGGAACAGTGAGGTGGGAGCCCGCAGTGCCCCCAGCCCATGGATTCTCCCCATAGCTCTACCTGCAGCTCTTTTCGTGCTGGTGCCGCGTTGTTGGCTGACATCGCTGCGGTGGAGAGAGAAAGGACACGTGGTGCCGAGCACTGCAAACTCATGGCACGAGTGGAAAGCACCGGGAGGCCACTGAACCGCTGGGGATGGGGATTTTAGGGGGGTGGGTGGGGGATTGGATGGGGTTCCGTGCTGAGGCTCACCTCCCACCCCACCAGGACGCAGTGGGGCTGGGTCTCGAGGGATGGAAGCGGGGCTGGATCCCTCCGGAAGGGGGTCCTTGGAAAGGGGGTTGGGGGGTGCAGGATTCCCTCCGTCCTCTAGGGGGCGTTGGAGGGGATGGGGGGGGGAGGTGTCCCCGCCGGGGACTCTTAGGGGTCCTATGGGACATTGCAGTGCCCCCGCCGCCCCCATCCTCGGACCCCCGGACCCCCCCCCGTCCCGCTCTCCTGCTGTTGCAAAACCCCAGCTTCGTACTCACTGTGGGGAGGGGGGCGTGGGATATCGCCACCTCCGGTCACGATCGAGATTCCCGGTCGCGATCGTAACCCCCCCTCCTCGTCCCCGCCCAGCGTCGCGTTCATAGCGAGGCGGGAGCCAATCAGCGAAGGGGTGGGGCGCTCCGCGGCCAATCGGGAGGGAGGGGCGGGACTTTGGGAGGGTTGAGGGGATGCGGCCACGAGGGGACTCCCGGCCGTTGTCCCCCTACCCAGTAACCCCGTGCCAGGTGTCCCCTTCCAGGTGTCCCCGAGCAGGATGTCCCACAACAGGTGGCCTTGTGCCGCGCTGGTGTCCCCCCCCGCCGGCACTCCCCGTTTGTCCCCATATTGAGTGTCCCTTTGCTGTGTGTGTCCACGTGTCAATTGTCCCCATAGCGAGTGACCCTGCACCGAGTGTCCCCATGCAGTGTCTTTATGTCACTCCTCCCCGTGACAGCACCCCGTGACCCCTCTGTCTGTCCCCAGGGCTCAGTGTCACCTGGGGGAGATGATGGGGAGCTCGGGGACTTTGTGTTGTCCAGGAGGGTCACCCCAGGGGATCGGGCTGGCCTGGATGGGAGCAGGCAGGGGGCATGGAACATGGAGCGGATGGGATGGACTTGGCCACAGGGCATGGCAGCCATCACCGCCTTTCATTCATGAACTTCACAGGACAACGCAGATGGCAGCACAGCAGAACGAGGAGAATCCATTTAATGCTGTTTTTTGTAAGGATGGAGACAGAGAGATGGGACAGGGGATGGTGTGAACCAGGCGGGGTGAGGCTTTGGGATGGAGGGGTAGGATAGGGATGGGAATCACTGGGATGGGGATGGGAATCACTGGGATGGGGACAGCCCTGTTCTCATTGCCTCAGTTTCCCTGGGAGGGTTGGAGAGGTGGGGACACGGTGCTGAACCCCTTCCTTAGTGATCCAGGGGACTCTGTTCCCTCCGTGGTCACAGCCAGCCTGGCTAACAACAGCCACCTCCTGCCCCCGGTGCTGTGCAGGGCTGGCACAGCGTGTGTCACGGGCAGCAGTGAGCTGCGGGGCTGCATCCTGCAGCAGTGCCAGCAACGAGCACTCACAGACCCAGGGGTTCCCTGAGATGTCGAGGGACAGCGGGGGACCAGGGGAGCGTGGGGGCAGCTGCAGAGCCTGCAGATGGTTGTGTGCCAGGTCGAGGACACGGAGATGGAGCAGTGGGGAGAAAATGCCATCGGGCAGCACCTGCAGGGTGTTGCTCTGCAGGAAGAGCAGGCGCAGAGCAGGGGTGGGCATGAAGAGGGTTGGCGGCAGTGCACGGAGCTGGTTGCCTTCCAGGTCGAGCCGCTCGAGCGTCTGCAACCCCCTGAATGTATCAGCATGGAGGTGATGCAGGCGATTGTGTGCCAGGTCCAGGCTGCGCAGGGAGCGCAGCGGGCGGAGGGCAGCAGGGGGCACCTCGAGCAGAGCATTGCCTGCCAGGTTGAGCCAATGCAGCTGGGTCAGGTGCGCGAACCAGGCTGGCTGCAGTGCCTGCAGGAGGTTCCCTTGCAGCACCAGGTGCTGCAGGTGGATGGAGTGATGGAAAATGCCAGCAGGGAGGTCGGGCAGGAGGTTGTCGGTCAGGTCGAGGATGCGCAGGGTGGGTACGGGTTGCAGCAAGGCCTCTGGAAGCACAGCCAGGCGGTTGGAGGAGAGGTGCAGCTCCTGCAGATGGGGCAGCCCGGCCAGCGCATTGGGGGATATGGTGGTCACAGCAGTGAACTCCACTGAGATGGCCATGGTGGTAGGGGGAAGTCCGGAGGGGAAAGTGCTGAGGGTGGGATCTGTGCAGATGAAGTGTGTGGCGTTGGGCTGTGGGTGGCATGGTGCAGCACGGCTGTATGGCAGCAGCAGCAGCAGCAGCAGAGGAGGTGGTGGCAGGATGTGACCCAGCAGTGCCATAGTGCTGGTGCTGTGGGCAGGCAGCTTAATGTCACCCCAGGCGTTGTGCCCTGCGCTGTTCCCACCACCACCCCTGTGTGCCCCCCCTGGGCGGTGGATGGGCTGCAGCCCCTATATCTCTCTCCTCATTCTGGCCCAGGGACCCCCAGCCCCCTCCTCACCTCCTCTCGCAGCCAACTCAGCTCCCTGGGGACGGTCCTTCCTCCTTCGTCACTACGCTGCTGGTTTGGCCTCACGTCCGCTCGATTGGGAAACCATCGCCTTCGCAATCACTGCAGCTCAAGGAAGTGCCAGCACCCATGGCAGGGGCTGGGCGCTCCTCATCCCCATGGCCCCACACTGAGGCTCTGGGTGCAAGGGTGGCACAGCACTGAGCTCTCCCCTTCCACGAGGCTGCAGGGGAGCGGTGGGTGCCCAAATGAAGGTGTGAATGCACAGATTTGTGCACGCAGTGGGGCTCTGCATGCTGGCACAGCACAAAGCCCCACATGCTCCCCTGCCCCACAGCCTCCTCCAGCCTGCTGTCCCCCCACCTCTGTGCCCCACAGGCTCTGCTGAAGCAGGGACTGCTTTGCCTTTCCTCATGGCACAGCATCAGAGGCAGCGGTGGGGAGGAATTCACCTCTTGTAAACAGAAGTTTATTGCGGGGCTCCGGGGTTATACAGAGACGTTACCGCTGTCGCATGCATGAACGGCCCCGGGGCGATGGGGTGCCCGCGGTGCCCCGGCACCCTATTTACAGCATGGGACCAATTGCCCTCCACCCTGCAGTCAGGGGGCAGAGCACCTGCAGCGCCCACATCCCTGCACCCAGCCCTGCGGTCCTGCAGAGCCCTACTGTCCCTCGTGCCACCTGCAACTGGGTGGCACCGAAAGGGCACCCTTTGCCAGCAGAGAGTGGGTCTGATGGGATCCCCCAGCCTCCTGCATCCCAGTGCCCAGCTGTGCTTTCAAGGAGAGGGGAATGGAATGCTGGGATCTCGGTGGGAGCGGAGGTGTAAGGGGACAGATGACAGCTCACCGCTGGTACCAGGTGAGGGTAGTGGAGGTTTTGCCCAGTCCTTGGCAGACGATGCAACCTGATGGCATCCTCTGCTGGGTGCTGTCCTGGCTGGGTGTTTCCAGGGTGCTGGCACGCACCTAAAGATGCCGAGGCACAGCCGATGGGACTGAGGGGCTCTGGGCAAAGGGCACTGCTTTGCTCTGCACCAGCTGTGCCCATGTCTGTGTGTCCATCCTGCTGCCTCCCAGGGAGTCCCGCCCAAGGCGCAGCAGTCCCTGGGACCAGCCTGGGGAAGGGACAGGGCAGACAGACACTCAGAGCCTGTGCAAAGCAGCCGGAGCATGGGGCACTGCCCCGTGCCAGCCGGGGACAGCAGGGACTCTGTGCAGCTCCGGGGGCAGGAAGGAAAAACCTCAAACCCTTCCTATGGGAATCCAGGGGCTGCCAATCCCCCATGCAGCATCTCAGCCCCATCCCCGCAGAGCTGGGGCACCGCGCCACGGCACGGCGGAGGAAAACGTCCACGGTGGCAGCGCCTGAGTGCAGGAGCCTGGCAGCGAGCTTCTATTTGCCCGAGGGAGTCCGCTCCATGCCATAGCGCAGGAGGTGGTGCAGGTCCGTGAGTGCCCGGGGGGGTCCCGCACCGGGTGCCCGTGGTGCCGTGCCGTGCTGCCCATAGCCGCCTGCCGGCGCTTCGCCGCTGTTAAATGTGTGGTTCCTCTTGAGGTGGGCACCGGGGCGTTGGGTGCCGTTGTTGGCATTGAAGTTCAGCTGCTCGGGGCGCCACGGCGGCCCCTCCACAAAGTCCCCCCCTTCCCCACCAGGCGCCGAAACCACGCGCCGACGGTCAGGGCTGGGGCGCGGGGTGCCCCCAAAGTCGCCATAGGAGCTGCGGGGAGGACGGCGGGCACCGGCGGGGGGGTGCTGTCGGGTGCGGGGACCCTCGTGGTGATCCCGTCCCCAGTGCCCGTCACCCGAGGAGTCGCTGAGTTCGGCCTCCAGCTCCTGATCCACCAGGATGGCGTGGCAGGAGAGGGGAATGCCGCGGGCGGAGCGGCCGGCGCCGGCGTGCAGCCGCGTGCCGCTGGCACCAGGGTCCCGCAGCGCGGCGTTGATGATGTTGTGACTCTGCTCCCAGGTGCAGTTCTGGAGGGCACCGGGGCAACGCTTCTGCTGCAGCGGGGTTTGCTCCGGTGTAGGCAGGACGCCCGAGTCCAGGTCGTGTTGGCTCGCCTTGCCCAGCTCCTTGGGCCAGCCGTTGGGCATCAGCGGGGCCAGCAGCGCTCCGGGCTGCCCGCCACGCGCTCGCCGCTCTCCCAACCGGCTGACGCTCACCACCGACTCGCTGTGTGCCAGGATGGTCTCCTTGTCCTTGCGCCTCGCCAGCTCCTTGCGATCCCGGTGGCCGATGAACCAACACACGCTGAAGCCAGAGATAACGGCGCCGATGACGAAGGCGGCCACCGAGGAGATGACCAGCAGGTTCACTGATACCAGCCCGTCCGGCTCGTCCACGAAGCTCTCTGTCACCAGCCCTGGGTGAGGGTAAGGGGGCTCAGGGGCCAGCTGTGATGTGCCACACGTCCCCGTGTGCCATCCCTGTCCCACACTCACCCTCGCACTCGCCCAGATGCGATGTGCTGCCACCAGAGATGTCCTGCTCGAAAGATGTCCTGTGGGGGAACGCAAAAAAGAAAGGGTCAGCTGGCCTCCGACAGCCTCCCAACCTGCTGTAGCTGGTGATGAGTTTGTTGGGGCTTAGTGGTGAGGAACTGATGTGGCTCAAAGTTCAAAGGTCCAGGGGAGATCCCAGGACCCCGATGTCACCCCCAGAGAGTCCACCCAGCCCAGCCAACATTACCTGGGGCTGGGCTCCAGGAAGACACAGGAGCCCTCAGGTGTCCAGCCACAGTACGGGTCCCGGCTCCCAAGGCAGCTCCTGGTAGGGAGCAGAGAGGTCAGAAAACCCCCAGCCCTCAAAAGGGACCCCGGCCCAGCACCGTGCCTCAGTTTTCCCCATCGGTGCTCCTGGCCATGCCAAAACATTCACAGCTCAACTCCAGCGTAGAGCAAATTCATGGCAAACCCTCTCTCCTTTCACAATCCCTCCCCCAAGCCCTGCCCTCTTGGCACTCACTTCATGCAGCCTGAGTGCTGCTGGCAGCGAGCCACGGGCACCCTGGCCACACAGGGGGGGAAGGCCAGCAGCAGGGACCCAGCTGCCTTGTCCAGCTCCAGACCCAGGAGTCTCCGCTCATCCTCTGTGTCCCGGCCACATCTGGGGATGGGGGCAGAGCTCAGTGCGGCCCCAGCTCCTGTCCCCACCTGCCCTGCTGCAGGCTGGTCCAGAGAAGGGGGCTCTTCCGTTGCCCCTGTCTCATTCACACATCCAACCCATTGATCCCACCATGCATCTAACCTTGCATCTTTCTGATCTACTCCTTCCTTCCATCCGTCCATCCGTCTATCTGTCCATCCATCCAACCAAACATCCATCCATCCATCCATCAATTCAGCC
>NW_024884373.1:0-6379 GCF_019232065.1 Centrocercus urophasianus | reverse complement strand
CCATCCCCTACTCACCCACCCACCCACCCGCTCACCCCTCTCTCCCCACCCCAGCCCACCTCCCAGGCTGGTAGGTCTCAAACTCCTCCAGGAAGACGCTTTGGCTGCCGGGGGGTGCAGGCGCCGGGCTGCTGGTGGCATTAGGATGGATGAGGAACTTGAGGATGGTGCCTGTGCTGGAGCCCAGGAAGACCACGGTGTGGTTGCCCCATGGTCCTGCCGCGTTGTCCACCACAATCTTGCGGAGCTGGTACCTGCACAGCATGAGCAGAGCAGGGTGTTGGGGCCAGCAGTGTTCTCAGGAGGAGAAACAGAGGCAGGCTGGGAGCTGAACCCCAGGACGTGGACGAGCACAGAATGCAGGGGAAAGCAAAGATCCTACATGGAAACTAGTTCAGATCCCAGGCAGACTGGGCATGGATCCCAATCATGATGCAGTCAAACCCGTTCCAGAGCCCACTTAAGGTCCTGCCTGGATTCCCTTCTAGTTGCAGCTAGTAGTTCCCAGCCCTGGGATCCAGCCCTGGTCCCCCTGCAGAACCCCAGCTGATCCCCAGCCCTTGCTCCATATGCCAGTCCCCATCCCTGTGTCCCTGTCCCCATCCCCACAGCCCCATCTCCAGCCCTGCATGCTGTCCTGCTGGCTGAAGGCTGTGGTCCGAGAGCGCGGCTTGATTAATTCCCCATTAAACAGCAATTAAGACAGATTTAATTAGGATGAGACAATCTCAGCTGCAAAGTTTATGACATTTATCAGGTCTCATGGTGCTCTCCCATGCAGGGGCAGTGCTGGAGGCAGCGACGTGCTGAGGCACAGCAGTGCAAGCCATGCACACGGATGGGCACAGCTGCAAGCAGGCTGTGCATGCACCTACACACGTGCATCCCAAAAGCAGCCAATCTCCTGCACTGCTTCGTGCTGGGGGCCCCTCTGCAGCCTCTCCAGGTTCCGTCCTACCCCCACACTCACCGACTCATGGTGCGGACAATCCAGGGCGCGTTGCCCAGGGACGGCACCGCTTCATCCATCAGAGGATGCGTCTTCACAAAGGTGAGGATCTCATCGGGGAAGGTGCTGGAGGAGTTGTAGCGCATCCCCGGGGCCGCACAGCACCCCGGTCTGACAGCACAGCATGGCAAAGCTCAGCACTGCCACGGCGTGGCTGAGCCCCGTCCCATTTCTGTCCCAGTCTTGTCTCCAGCTCTGCTGATACTGGCTCTGGTGTCACCATTCCAATGTCTATCCCCGTGCCACTTCCTGACATCCCCATTCCCACTGGAGGACATCCGAAGGTCCCTCCCAACTCCTCCAATTCTCGCATTCTGATCCCTACCACCAGCCTTGGTCACTTCCATCCCTACCCGCCTCCCCACCTCCATCCCCAACCCCCTTCCTGCCACCACCCACCCGGCTTTCCCCTGCCACCATCCCTGCTGTCCCTATGGGTCATTCTCTCACCGGGGCTTTGGCACCATGTCCTCAGGTACAGCTGTCCAGATGGACTCTGGCGATTTCTGCTCTCTGAAACGCCCCTCGAAGACAGCAGCCACTTGGGTCATGTCAAAGGCACACACAGCCGAGCCGGGGATGCTGGGGAGATGCAGTGTGGGATGAACACCACAACCCACACCCACATTCCCAACCCTACTGGGCACACCTCAGCTCGGTTCTGTGAGGCCAACCTGTTGGTGGGCGTAGAGAAGACGGCGAGCACCACGGGGCGCCCGTTGAGCTCCAGGATATCCGTCACAGCATGGATGACATTGAAGTAGAAGTGTGAATCACCCGGCACGGAGCAGTTGAGCCGAGCCTTGAGGAAGGATGTCCACTGCTTCTCCAGCACTCTCTGTGACCCCCCCATGTCGTTCTTGCACACCCGAGCCACTCGGGATACCACCACCTGCAAGGGATGCCTGTCACCACCCAGCAGGGGACAAAGGCACAGCCCCCACCCCAAGGGTCCCCCTAGGCTCGGGTCACCGCAGGGACCTCTCCAACCTTTTCCAGGTAGTTGAACTCCATAGCGATCTCCCGGAAGAAGAAGTAGACGTGGCTCCTCCACTCCACCGCGTGCACAAAGTAGGGCTCTGCAGGGACAACAACGGGGTCAGGGCTACCCCAGGACAGAGCAGAAGGGGACAGGGAGCGGTGCCACGCACACCACGCTGGAAGCACCTTTGAACCACTTGGAGTCGTGTTTAACCGTGCGCAGGGTCGGGCTGTCACCCAGGCTGCGATAGATGACGGCGTCGATGGCCAGGAAATCTGTCACTGTGGCTGTGAAGAGCATCCCCCCTGCACGGGAGACACAAGCATGGGGATGCGGATGGAGACAGCACACAGAGAGCACCGGGAGGAGCAGTGCCCAACCGGTGGTCCCCACTGTGACAGCACTGACCTGTGAACAGTGCCACGTTGGCGTGCTTGGGGTCGTAGGGACACCGTGCCATGCCGCTGATATTGTCCCCAACGGGCTCCAGAGTGTCCATCTGCAGAGGGCAACACAGGGCTGTCAGTATGGCCAGGGGGTGCCATGCCAGAACGCAGGGTCTGGGTGGTGGCATCACCCTCCTGAGGAGCAGGAAACCCCCAAAGGGGAATGCTCTCCTCCTCAGAGCTCCTGTCCCTGTTGACACCCGCCAGCCCCATCCCAGCAGCAGAGGACTCACGCTGTAGTTGGCACAGATGGGGTTGAAGGCATTGGTGCCACACACGAAGAGCAGGTTCTGGTTCCGTACCAGCATCACCTTGATGAAGTTTCGGCACTCTGCCTGTGCCAGTGAGAAGGGGCCGTGAGCCTCTGCATCCACTCCCCAGCACCAGCCCCAAAAACAGCCCCAGGGAAAGGGGGGGGGGGGTGGTCTCCTCTGCCCCCCTCACCACAAGAGGCTGGGCTGGGGGGGGGGGGGGGGGGGGCAGCCCCAGGGGACACGGACGGGACCTGGAAATTGGATTTCTCGCAGATTATGAGATGTGTCTGTTCTGATCAACGGGCCAGAAATAATTAATTACAAACCCAATTATACCAGCGTCCAATAAATCACAGTTGACACAAGCGTTGGCTGGGAGCCGAGAGGCACAGGGTGACACTGGGGGATGGTGACACGTGACGTGGGATGCAGGAGGGTGAGGGGGGCTCACAGAGCTTGCATGGACCCCCCCCCATACCTCGTGTTTCCCCTTCATCCGGCAGATGCTGATGTCGTGTTGGTTTGACCTCCAAGTCAGCTTCTGTGGGGGCAGAAAATCCAACATTGGGCCAGGACAGACCCCCCCCCAGTGCCCCACAAGAGCCTGGGGGTCTGCCCTTACCCGGTGATAGCGCATCTCACTGCCAGCAGTGGGCTCCAGGCTCACACGGTAGACGTTGTCCCTGCGGGGAGGACATGGATGTCACCACCTCGTGGGTGCCTGAGGACACCTCAGAGATGTGCCCTGCAGTGTGGGGTTGTGTGTCCAGCCTGTCTGCCCCATGGGGATGGAGTGGGGTGGGCAATGAACACCTCTGGGGCACAGGCAGCCCAGAGACCCCCAGCATATAGAATTGGGGTGTCCAACAGCACCCCGCTATGGGATTGGGGTGTCCAAACTCAAAGGCTGGGGAAGACTTTTAGGTGCCAGGAGGGCCCCCGGGGCAGGAAGCAGGGTCCTTCCCAAACGATGTGGCCCATAGATATGTTTGGGGCGCAGAGGTTGAGGACCACATGTTTCACACCTGTCTCCAACGAAGAGGGTCCTGTTGACCTTGAGGATACGTTGGATGTTGAGGCGTTCGGTGCCACCCCCCTCAGGGCCGCCCGGCCGGCTGCTGCCATGGCCCACGAACACAGCGTAGTGCTTCACATCTGGGGACACCAGGAGGGGGACGTGGACACAGCATCACACACAGCTCCATGTCCAGTCAAGCCCCAACTCACATTGCACCCCAAGCCCCCCAACCCCGTCCCCTCTCTGCGCCAATCTGTGCTCCCCTGGCCCCTTCCCCAGGCACTCACAGTCCTCGTTTGCCACGGCGATGGGGCTGGGCTCCTCGGGGAAGGTGCTGTGAGCCGTCCTCTCCGCCGTGAGCAGGAGCAGCAGGACGAGGGGGGGCCACATTGTCTCCCCTGGTGCAGGCAGGCACCCACAGCACCTGCGGATAGGGAAGAGGTGGGACGGGGCAGCACCTTCCTCCCTTCTATGCCCCTACCTGCACCCCAAAGCCATTGCCAGTGCTCATGGGGTGCCTCGTTGAGGCTGGGGGTCCTGGGGGGAGCCCTGATGTGAAGGGTGATGGTCTGAGATGCTGGGGCTGGGCCAGAGCCAGCAGCCAGCGGTGTGAGACCAGGGGTGTGTCTGGGAGATGGGGGAAGTGAGTCCTTCCCCAGCTGAAGAATTCCAAATATGCTGGGAAAAGCAGCTCCTACGCCCTCCTCCAGCCCGTTCCCAGCGCCTGCACTGCTCTGCATTGGAGCTACTGGGTACAAACTGGGTGCAACCTGGGCTCCTGGCTGCAGGACGGCTGCAGGGACATGGAGATGGGGACGTGGGGACATGCAGACAGAGGAGCACAGCCATCCCGCAGAAGGGAAGATCCCCCACTGCAGCCCTGCAGCTGCCACTTGCCTTCTCCCTGTCCAAAATGCAATCATACCATTTTGGATAATCAACAGGAAAGTGGTGGTGTGGGAATCAGCTCCACATACCCCCCCACCCCCAACAGTACAGCCCTGCTGTCACCATTGTCACCAACCCCCACTGTTCCAGGCACCGGTGCCATCCCCACTGTGTGCCTGTGGGTGACACGGCGTGGAGCGGGGCTGGGTAATTAACAGGAGGCGATTTAATTGATTCTCAATCTGGCGAGGGCAGCGAGTGGGGATGCGGGTGCCATCGAACCGTCGCCCTCCTCTGCAGGGAGTGAGGGAGGGTGACACTGTAGGGGGACAAGGGACACAGGCACCGCAGCCGTTCCAGTGCTGAGACCTGACCCAGTCCCCATCCCAATCCCCTCCGTGGTGACAGAGCCACTGGATAAGAACCAGCAACCCATGACTCTGTGCAGTGTCACATCCCGGCTGAGAGCTGGCACTGTCTCCATCCTGCCTAGCTCTGGGGACACCCAACCCAAAACGCTGCTATGCCACAGCCCCTGGGCAGGAACCGACCACAGAGGACCCGACCACGATGTCACAGCTCTCAGGGACGGCAGATGGTGACACTGTGGGCTCTCTGAGCCACAGCTCTCCCATGTCCCCAACGGCAGCTGCACTGTGCCCTCACCCCATCACCAACAGGACAGGACCCCATCCCGTGGGAGCCAGCCTGGAAATTATCTATATTTAATTTTTGAGTGTTTGGGTTCCTGGGTGATTTTTTAATTTTTTTTTTTTTTAAGCCATTAAGAATTAAATTGCAACCATTAAAGCCATCTCCCCCCCCAGGGCGGCTGTTGGAAGCTTTCACCCCCTGTGCTGAATGGTGGGCCCCCTCTGTGACCCCCCCCAGGAGAGTCCTCCATTTACCTGCAGCTTTAGGAGCCACTGGGGACCTCTCATGCAGCCTCAGCCTGCAACCTCCCCAATGCCTTTGTGCCCCCCAGAGACTTTTGGTCACTGGGGGAGGCTGTTCCCAAAGCAATTCCCAACTCCCCTCTTCCCCCCCCACTCAAAAAAATCTCACAACGGGGCACAAATCTCCAAATCATGGCATCCCCATGGAGTTTGGTGACCAGAGGATTTAGCAGGGGACATCACCCACAGATAGGGCTCAACCCCTATCAGCCACCTGAGAATCTCCCCCCACCCCTCCAGCACTGCCCATAGCCTCCAGTTGCCACGCAGCCACTCTCCCAGTGGGATCTGGGGTGCAGGGACCCTCAGAAGCTCCATGCCATTGATCCCAGTGACTGTAACCCAGCTGGGGGGCTCCGGTGTCACCGTCCCCCGGCGCTCAGCGGTGACAGTGAGCGGGTGCCCAGCACAGTCGGGGTAACCCGAGCCTCCGGCTGCATAAATGCCTCCGATTGTGAGGGTGAAGAAAAGGCAATGGCTGAGAGGGGCCGGGGAGGAGGGGGCTGGCGGCGAGCGGGGGGCACAGCGGAGAACAGGGCCCCATTGATGGAGGAGGAGGAGAAGGGGGAGAGGAGCGGGGACGGCTGGAGGGAGCTGCGGGGAAACTGAGGCAGTGAGAGGGGGTGCCCCCGACATTGGAGTGGGGTTGGGGTCCCCGGTAGAAGCTTTGGGATGGAGTTGGGAGATGGGGAATGGGGATGGCTGTGACCTGGAGGTGCCAAATTACTGTGGGTGAGCTGTCCCTGTGCTGTGCCTCAGTTTCCCCATTTGATAGCAAGCTCAGTGCCAGGCACCACCCATCCGCACCCACAGCCTCGGGGGGGGG
>NW_024884372.1:0-25788 GCF_019232065.1 Centrocercus urophasianus | reverse complement strand
TCCTTCCTTCCTTCCTTCCTTCCTTCCTTCCTTCCTTCCCTCCTTCCCTCCTTCCCTCCTTCCCTCCTTCCCTCCTTCCCTCCCTCTTTCTCTCTTTCTCTCTTTCTTTCTCACCCTCCTCCACCCCCATTTCCTAGTAAACTCCACCCCCATTGCCTAGTAAAATATTATATTTGTGAAAGAAAATCCAGAAACTACTCTTTTATTTTCAGTTCATAACATTCTTTGTTGTCCTTTCTACCTTTATAGTTTTCCCCCTTAAACATCTCTTTATCACAGAATCACAGAATTGTAGGGGTTGGAAGGGACCTCCAGAGATCATTGAGACCAACCCCCCTACCAAAGCAGGTTCCCTACACCAGGTCGCACAGGTAGGTCCAGGCGAGACTTGAATATCTCCAAAGAAGGAGACTCCACAACCCCTCTGGGCAGCCTGTTCCAGTGCTCCATCACCTCACTGTAAAGAAGTTCTTACGCACATTCGTTTGAAACTTCCTTTTATCTTATTCCTCTTTATCTTTCAGACATGTCTCATAATTTTAGTTTTCCACCCCTGCCAGTGCAACCCGCCTCATCCCACTGTATTGAAGACCTCAAAGCTGAAAGGATAGCTTTAATTTCACTTTGTATTGCTTTCCTTTTATAATAATAAACCACCCACAAACATGGGCAAACTTTTGAATTGATTTAAAGCCAGCTCTCTGATGTGTTTCCAGCTTTGCCTCTGACTTTGTCTGTGCAGATGTAAATTATTCAGTGAGGGGTGATGTAGACATGCCTCCTTCATTAATGTCAGTGGGACTTGTGAGGCTAAAGGAAAATCTACCCTCCCCACAGACATCTCATGCTAGAAATTTACACTTTATGGCTGTCTGGTAGAGCCACATATCACCACACTCTTCATAACTGTTACTCATTCTCTGGAAGGAAAATGAAAAAAGAATAAAAATGAAGAAGAAAGATCTAGTGTTTTTTGTATTATGCACATTCTATGCAACATTAAAAAACCAATAACAACAAAAACAACAACTTAAAATGATTTTTAAAAAATGCTTCTTATAATGTGTTACTACTCGGCACTATCAAAACATGAAAGGCAAAGTAGTGCCCAAAAGTAGGTGTCATTTGTGATGTTGTAATTAATCACACATAATTGCTTACAATCTGTGTAGTACCTACTAAGTGATTTTGTAAAACATGGTTAGATCACAGATGTGTTCCAGGTGGTGCTTTGTACCTTCCCTAAATTTCTCTACTGAATGGATTGTTAGTTAAGATATTGACAACCCACTGCCAGTAAATCATGTTGTCCATACCAAAGCATTATTTGGCCCATGGGTAGTATAGTATCATCACTGTTGTAAAGCACAGAATAATAAGGCAGAGACATATAATAACTGTTCAGGATAGCCAGATTTGTCTGATTTATTTTAATGAACAGTTAGGCCAGAAAAGCATACCCAACCATCTGCACTGCAAAGATACTGAATGCTGGATTTTTTTTCCCTTAATCGTCATACTGCTATATCAGCACATGTGCTAACTTCAAACCTTTCCCATAACACATGTGCTCCAATTGCGATCATTTGGATGTAATTTGGTTTATGCTTCCATTTCCCCCCTGTTGATATGAGTGGGGTGGTTGTTGTTGCCATTAGAAATGCTTTGACATCTCTGTCTCAATTTTTTACGTTCTTCTGTGTGACCTTGTCCAATCAAAACTAACAGGTACTGGCACACACTTCTGTCTCGATCTGAAAATGTGCACTATAATGTGCTAGCCATTTGTGATTTGTAATTGACGGTGCTTAAAAAATACGCATCTGGCCTTCTAATGAGATAAACAAACAGGCTGTGCCCTGTTGTAGAATCTGAGGGTGCAAGAGTAGGCATCTTACATATTATTCCACTGCATATTAAACTATTAAACTACTAAACTTGAATTAATTCCAAACCCAGAGACAAATACAAATAAATAAAAACGGTCTCGGTCACAAAAAGAAATCAACAGCAGTCTGAGAGTCACTAGCTCTTTCAGTCATTTTTGTCTGGACTCATTTACTTAAATTTAGGCTCTCAATTTACATTCCTATTCATCCTAGGCTTTCTTTGCAGCCATAGAGGGAGAGAAATGTCACTTCCGAGTCACCAAACTGATTAACTCCATCCAAGACCTTACTCATCTTATGGAAGTACCTCTTTCTTTCTCTCTGCACTGCACATGAAAAAAGGATGAAGGAAACAGGCTCCTAATCTAAGCACCTTCACTAACACATTTACTTCTGTAAGATATGTTCAGAAGAATTAAAGTCTACTCACAAATGAAATCACAAATATAGCACCTAAAGTAAGTCAGCTGAGCAGGGTATAAAAAAAACCTGTTGAGCCAGATCCAGTGTGGCCAAATCAGTGACACAGTTATCCAGTAGAAATATTTAGTGAGAAAACAGCCTTGAGAAAAGAAGACTGAGACGAGACCTGATCCAGGTCTATAAATATCTGAGGTGTGGGGGGCAGAATGGAGAGGCCGGACTCTTTTCAGTGGTGAGTGGAGACAGGACAAGATGTAATGGCTGGAAACTGAAGCATAGGAAGTTCCGCACAAATGTGCGTAAGAACTTTTTTACAGTGAGGTGACAGAGCACTGGAACAGGCTGCCCAGGGAGGTGGTGGAGTCTCCTTCTCTGGAGATGTTCCAGACCTGCCTGGATGCCTACCTGTGCTACCTGGTGTAGGGAATCTGCTTTGGCAGGGGGGTTGGACTCGATGATCTCTGGAGGTCCCTTCCAACCCCTACAATTCTGTGATTCTGTGATTTTTTAATGTAACTTCCCTTCTTTGAGTGCATAAATGAATGCTTGTGCATGGCTTTTCAGTGGTCTGAGTGGATACATCAGCTTAATTGGCATTAACTCAGGGATCTCTCCAATTGTTATAGGCAGACATAACAATGTTATTAAAAATACTACTGAGGTAAAATGAAGCACATGAGATAATCTGGATACACTGCTTTATGCTAACTGTGATACCTGCATTTCTCCACACATCAGAGGTGTTTGGAAGATGATATCTCTTCCATTCATGAATACGGATGTTACAGTCTCCAAGGGTAAAAACATGTCACATGTGTCAGAAAAATGGGCTGAGTGACTGTAAAGAACTATCAACAGTTGAAAGTGTTTGGTTATTTGTTTTTCAGTTGAAGGAAGTAGGATGCAAAGCCATGCAGGGTCACTTGGGGAATGGGAGGAAATGTAGAGGAGAAAGAAGAAATCCAGTTAATGGACAAAATGTGGTCATGGTTAAAAAATAATAGTAAAGTGATGTCTGTGTGCTCCTTCTGTTGTGAAAGGATTAGTCTACGACATATTCAGATGGATTTTACTGATTTTGCTTAAGAGGTTACGGGAAAAACTCATTAGAGATTACATGTTTTCAGAAGCCCTCTCCACACTCATAGAATCATAGAATCACCAAGGTTGGAAATGATCTCCAAGGTCCTCCAATCCAACCATTCACCTATCACCATAACATCCAACTGTTTCTTCAATACCTCCAAGGATGAAGGATGTAGTTCAGTGGAACCTCAGGGATGAACCATCTCTCCCATCAACCTCTCAAAAAAAGACATATATGGATCAACTGAAAAAGACAAAGCTAAGTGAAAATTACAAATTCTCAAAATCAACAATATGCTGTTTTATTGAGAGAGATGGAGCATTTCATTTCATTAGAGTAATTAGATATCTGGCACAGGTTTCTAAAGCCATTTAAATGCCTTGCAGTGACTTACATATTTTGAAGGTCCTGAGAGGTGCAGCTGGAGAGCCATTGCAGACCCGTTGCATCTCTGCACAGTAGCAGCTGGAGTTCAGGTAGGATAGCATAAAGGGTTGAAGACATATGTTAGACAGTATTATCCTATTCAGAGCATCCCAGTTCATTTTGGAATACCGTTTTTATTTGAACTTTAGCGCTTTTTCTATACTGGCAACAAATATATAAATAAAAGTACAAGAAGCAAAACAATTCACCATGTGTGAGGTCACTGAAAAATCCTGTTCTAATAAAGGGAATTATGGGGGTCATAAGCAAAATATTTCCACCTCTTTTTTGCTTCTAAAATGAAGCAATTCTCCTCTCCCCAAACATTCATGGTTTACCCAAACATGAGTTGTGTAATAACGAAACAGGAATTAAGAAAGAACTCCTGCTAGAATTGCCTGGTTCTGTGTGGATACAAGAGCAGCTTAGATAAAGACTCTGATTAAACGCCTCACTTTAAGCCAGATGAGGTGATATGAAAAGCAGCCTTACAGGCAAGACTGCTTTTAGTTTTAGTTCTAATTTAGCTTGAAGCAGGATTTTCTGAAGGGCAAACACAGTTCAAGGCAAAAAGGAGGGGTTGAAGTAATTATTAATTCTATGGTTTGGAAGAGAATTACCAGAGACCCTAAATGCTGTTTAATGAACTTGTGACAGAAGTGACATTTATGGCAGAAGAATTCAGTTGCTTTGCTGATTATATGGCTGATAAAAATTAATGAAAATAGACCAATAAGAATTTATATAGTCACAATATTATTAAAACTTTATAAGCACTTGCTAATTGATGTCAGTAATGAAAATTAATGTAGCTACATGCACTTAAGTATTTCATCAGTAGTGAGGAAATGAACAGTGACATGAAATACTAATAATAATTAATACTACATACATTTTATTAGACAAATATTATGTTCAAGATTCTGCCAGGAGGAGGAAACAATATTATTCAGTCTGTGTGTGAGATACAGTATGTCAAAGATGGCTTTTTGTCTAAAGATGTTTAAAATAATGCTTAGAGATGAAAAGTGATGTCACATCACAGAAAACCAACAACGAAACAGTGCTGAAACCAAGACAGGATTTTCTAATAAATCTCCTTTTGTGATGTTGGGCAAGTTAAATCATACCTTTCTGTACTTTTCAAAGTTTTCAAACACAGATTTTATCAGTTCTCTCTTGGTGTGTGGTAAAAAAAATACACATATATATATATATCTATAATATATATATATATATACAAATATATATATATAGTAGTGAGAGACAAGTATTGGCTGTAAAATGACAGAACTGCTAAGACAAAATGTGTCAAGGGATCTGCAGATCTCATAGGTAGATCCTAAAAAAGCAGCCAAAGCTAAAGCCATTTTTAGATTTCGGACAGCAGTGCATTTGTATTTGCATCACAAGAAAGCCATCCAAGATGTTCGACTGAGAACCATGTTGTAAGAAACATGGGAGATAAGTATATATTCTAGATCTCCTTTTCTGAATCTGCTCAAATTCTAGGATGCATGATCAGACATCAGGATTGTCGTCCTAACTCTCTGGAACACACTTATTAATTATTTCTCCACCCTACACCATGCAAACCATGAGACATCTTTCTTGTTATTCATGTGAGAGTTTGATGGTTAGTACAATCCTTAAAAATCCCAACTTTAATCTCCTCTTTTTCCTGAAATAGATAAAATGTAAACCCTATCTCTGTAGGAGAGCTTGCTGATAAATAGTACAATTTTATTTTATTTTATTTTATTTTTTTAAATCAGTTGATCACTGGATGAGATAAAGAATGAAATAAAGCAATGAAACATCTATTTCACAGTTTCAACTGGACACCCTGGGAAAAAAATAACCCATTGAGCTTAATAGTTAATTATTCATCAATTTCTTCTGGAAAAAAAAAGAAAAAAAAAAAATGTTATCCGAGAGGAGAATACTTCTACTTTAATATTATGAGGAGTGTTAACAAGTAAGATCCTTTCATATTAAAAAATGAGGAGGGCAGGAGAATTTTACTATCGAATCTTTGTCATTCCGCTTCAAATTTTCAAGACTCTTCAGATAACAGAGGGAAAGATAGACTAAATTTCTGCAGGCAGGAATTGAACATAGCTTTCCCAGTCCTGGAGGGCTGCTATAACTGTTGAAGACTACCATTATTTTTTCATTCTTATTGTCTGAAGAGAAGCTAAATAAAGGTTTGCAGAATATAACATATATTCACTGCATGTATTCTTCTGAAATACAATCATGAAAGATAGGCTATTTTATTTTGTCCTTGATTACTTTGTTCTGAGCCATGTATCCACCCACAGATTAAGTAGGTTTTATCAATTTTGTCTCAGGGTGGTATGATGAAAATCAGTATTAATTTATATAATTACTGTGTGATATTTCATTTAAATTCAACTGAATCTATGACATCTTTTACTGATGCAATTTGTCTGATCATTTTCAGGCATTTAATTGAGGAAATTGGAAGTTAACAGTCTTGGAAGTTAAATAATCTTTCTACGATCCAACAGGTCTTTTATTCAGAAAAATATCTGACCAGACTTTGCTTTCCATATGATTTCTATTCTTATCACTGATTGTTAATTTACGCGCAGAATTGCTCCAATTTCCTTTTTCAGAGAGACAAAACTTTCAATAAAGCTTACTATAGTGAGACCCTGTATCTTCTGTTGTCTTTTCATTATCTGCCCCCTCATCAATTTACAGAATAATTTTAAAGTATGAATGCTGAGATATATATAACATCTTTTGCCTTCATATATACCATATAAAAGGCAATTAAATCAATTGGAGGAATTAAGTTTCCATGAGTGTTGCATGTCATCAAAGGATTCATATTTTTTCTGTCCTCTGATATTGCATTCAATGTTTTGACCTTCCTCACAATGACTCACACAGGCAGAATGTTTTCCCAAGGGACGTTTGTCTAGTAGGTGAATTATTTCATTTCTGATCCCAGTTAGTAAGTCACTTTTTGTCTGTTAACATCTATTTGGAAAGGTATTCATCCGTACTTTCAAAAACAGTTTTCAGCATACGTTCTGTTGCCTAGATTACTAAAATAAATCAATTTGTAGAGCAGCATTAACTGTATCTAATTTTAGATAACTAACTTATAGATATTTTTATCTGATCTGATTCATCTATTATTATAGGTACTTCTTAAAGATTACAGAAAGAAATAGGTAATTTTAAGATAAAATGAATCTTGTCTCATGCAATTTAAAATAGATCTGTCCTTTTATAAAGTACTTATACCTTTTTGTAAACCATAAAGAGGGTTAGTGATAAGTATCTCAGATGCAGACATACGTATTAGAACTGTCTAAAGTTAAGGAAGATTATTTCCATCTAGAAATGAAGAGTAATAGCAGTATGTCTAAGACCACAAAAATATCTTTTCTCTCTCTGCTCTTCTAATAGAAGAGGAATAGAGTGATTCTGGCCACTAATCACAAATAAGAGAAAAGGCACAGCCAATTGAATAGATTAGCACAAAGCCATTTGTAGAATTGTTCAAAGCTGCTGACAAATGGAGTTGAACTTCTTAAAAAATACTGAAAATCAAAAGTTATTGAAAAACATTTCAAGAATGGGTGGGGAGATGGTGGAGACAGGAAAGGGGGAAAGACAACTGGCATTCATGTAGTAAATTGACTGATGAAAAGGCAAGAGTAATCTCAGACCTGTAGCTTGTCTGTTGAGGTCGGTGTTTGTTAAGTTAAATGTAGATTCAACTGAAAACTGAACAGTAAAAGTTTGCATCACCCTACAAACAAAGCAATACTTCAGCTCTCTGTTCTCCAATTTACTTAATATTCTCATTTATATCCTACCATTTCCAACTTCTCTTAAAATCAGACTTCTTTTCTGCTGTTATGATAAGTGTTGCCATTCTATGTTCCACTATTAAATTATAGTCCTTATTCTTTTCACCCATTTCCTCTTTTTTTTTTTTTTTTTTTTTTTTTTTTCCCCGCTCTGTTCTGTATCTTCCAGAGGTGTTTGCATTTGTGTGGCAAGTGCACAGATTCTTTTCACATGGGTTGCTCCAGCAAGACATAAACTATTTAATTGTCAATTATTAAGTCATCTGTACTTTCCTGAAATGATTCATACAGGAATGACAGGAAATTATTCCTAGTGGAATGACAGGATATGATATGATGAAATCACCATTCACATGTAAATTAGATTTCTGCTGATAGAAATCCAAAGTGCACTGAGGCTTCACAAAAAGAAAATGCTGCAAGGTTTATCCATTGGGTAGAATTATTTATTAATGGTTAGCCCCTTTATTAAGCCTGTACACTTTCAGTTGTTAAAACCCAGGGGAATACTCTTCTTTAATTGCAATTGATGTAAAGGCTTTATACAAACAATAACATTTCTGTTCTTCCTGTGTATATACATTCCTCCCTAGTAACTGATTTGTCTATCTTCTACTTACATACATATCTAAAGCCTGACCACTAGCTGACATAATTCACTACAGCTTTATTTCTTGAATGGAATTGTGCCAATTTACCCAGACTGATGTGAAGACCATAGATTTAAGTACATACAGCCACACAAAAATTGTCATGCTTCTTTATTTTTGTTCTACAAAGCTGTCTGCACAAATTATCTCTTTGGCTTCCTCTGATTTACTTTAAAAGTGTTACATTAATTTTAAATGCAAATTGCAACAATTAAATTTGACCTTATAAACTATCAGATGTGATGGGAATTTCCCTTCCTGATTTTTTTTTTTTATCTTAAATTGGAAGGGAACCAAATCTAGCAAGCAGGGAATTTCAAAGCAGAGACAAACGCAATTCATGGATATGGACTCTGCTATAATAACAACAAAAGAGAACATGTGTATGTTTGTACATATGCATGCATACATTTATGTATGTATAATGTAGGTGTTAACCACAGACTATCCCAAATCATTAAGTATGTTTGTCAAGTTGGGTAGCAGAAGAGTTTCTTTTGTTTTCTTTTCTTTTTTTTTCTTTTCTTTTCTTTTTTTTTCTTTTCTTTTTTTCTTTTCTTTTCCTTTTCTTTTCATTTTCTTTTTCTTTTCCTTTTCTTTTCTTTTCCTTTCCTTTTTTTATTTTTTCTTTTCTTTTTTTAATGTGTGTGTGTGTTCAGGAGAAAAAGAAAAAAAAATCAAAGTGACCCACATAGATATATATATATTTTCTTTCTTTAATAATGGATAGTTTCAGATACCTCCTAAGGTCCTATTCCTCCTGTCATGTTTAAAGGGTTTATTGTTTCCAGAAAAGCTTTTGCTGCTCCCTCTGGAGACTGAGCTGATCTAAGGTAATATTAATTCTGTGCCTCTCTCTTGTCGGAACTCGACTTCAAACGGAATAAATGAGATGAGAGCTGAAAGAGAGGTTATGCAAGCTGTCATCCTCCATTGTGTTGGAGGCATCAATGACTCTCAGAACAAATTAGGTGTCACTCTACTAAATCGCAGTCAGAAAGGCAAATCAGTTTATAGAAGGCTTATTTGGTCTTCTGGAAAGTTCCTGCATTCAGAGCACAGTTAATCTTCCTTTTCTTTTGGTAATTTAAAAATCCTCATTTTTCATTTCTTTTTAAACAAAGATGCAAAATTTCCTCTCAATGACTCACAACATTCTCTATACAATTCATGCTGATTAGTTCAGGCTAATTTCTCTCTGTCCAAAAGAGGAAAAAAGTCCCGCTGAGGTTTGTTTCTCTCCTAGAAGAGAAGTGTGTTTCATTAGACTTCTTAATTTTGAGATTGTGGTTGAGGGAAGAGATATGTGATAAAAAGAATGTCCAAATAAAAAAGAATATTTATGAAGTTTGTCAACCATGAATCCTTCCAATTTTGCTTACCTTACAGGTGCTGACCATTCCATAGTAAGGGCCTTTCAACATAAGAGGAATGGGTGTTGGTTAACTACCTGGAAATAGTTTTTCTCTGAAATACTTTTTCATTCCCAGTAAGTAGGGATTTGTTTGTTTGTTTGTTTGTTTGTTTGTTTAAATTTTATTTTTATTTCAGACCAAACAAGAAACTTCTTACTTTTACAACACAGTGGTGTAGAGTCAGGTTTTCTTTCAGAAGACGTGTTCATTCACTTCTTGAATAAAAGAAAATTGCCAAGCTTTATCAAGATCAGGGCAAAGATGGAGTATGCTCCATATAAATGTAGGTACCCTTTCCAATTTATGAAGATTCTGTTTTTGAAAAACTGTTTTACATTTTTCTTCATTTAAAAAACTTCAGGACACATCTCTGATTAGAATCAAAGAACAATAGCAGGGCTTAATCAGAAGATTTGCTTCAAAATACACCCTCAAAACAAATTGAATGGAGATACACTACAAGTATCACAGATATTTCAAGATAAGAGACAATAACAGGAGAATTTATTTGTCTAAAACTGAAATGAAAAGCAGAAGCCACTACTTCACTTTGTGATTTAAGCTGCAAATGAGTTGGGAATTCAGTCCTGGATGATTTAGACCAAGGGGAATCCAAAGCTTTTACAAAAGGTCTATCAAGTGTAATTGTCTGAGTTTTAAAGAGAATGTTATACCTCACCAAGATTAGAGTGTTTTGGTTCCTTGCAGAAAGAATGGAAAGGAATAAAACTAGGTTGAAGGAGCCCAGCAGACTTATACAAGAGTCCACTAAACTTTCTAGTAGGAAAAACAAAGGAAAAATTGAACCTCATTATCAACTAGCTAAATTGCATCTGAACACCAGAGGAAAGTCAATCCATTTAAAAAGAAAGCAGAGATACTTTGGTGACAGATGACAATAAATAAATAAATAAATGAAAATAGAAATAGAAATATACACTCAGACAAAGGGATCTGTTACCGGAAGACCATCCTCCCTGCTTAAAATGAGGGATTTTAATCAGATCTATTTTTTCAGTCAACTACCCACACCAAAGACACATTAGGTTTTTGGAAATGAGACTTTCTGAATCACTGTAGTTGACATTTTTCTGCTTCAGGAGATAAGGGTACTTTTCAACCTCCTCTGGCACGGGAGGGAGCTGAACTTTTATCCACCACATGATGGAAGACAGATCTAAGAGTTGATTAGTCATAAAAGCACTGTTAATTCATTTCATTACAGTTTTAAAAATAAAAAAAAAAAGTTTTTTTTTTTTTTTTTTTTTTTTTTTTAATTAAGAAGAAGAAGATGGGCAGATTATGACTGAAAATGCTAACTGGTAATAAATAACTCTTCACAGGAAAAGTTGAGATGGCTTAATCCTGAAAAGACAGGGAAGACCCTCAGTATTTCCTACAGAATACCTGGAGTATTTTACCAATCCTTCTACTCCCATGTATCAAACCCAGTATGCAGATGCTTCCACAGAAGCCAGAATCCTGAAAATTCATCTGTGCTAATGAACAGTGAGAAGATAGCTGTTAAATGCAAAATTACATTCCCATAGAATTTATCAACATTGTCAACAGTGTCTACACTGTGATAGAATATCCCTTTTTTCTCAGAACATTATGAAGGCTTCTGAGCAGAGATGCTTGGACATAGCAAACATTTTCTATGAACATTCCTTCCAAGTACTAAATGTATTTGATTCAATAGTGCTCGTACATTATTAATGTTCTCTTTCCCTTGATATTACAGCAAATTAATTAATAGGCAGGATTATTTGCAGAACCAGCTCATTTTTCAAGATCAGAATGCTTAGTATTTGGGGAAAAAAAAAGAAAAAAAGAAAAAAAAGAAAAAAAAGAAAAGAGGCTTCATAATCATTATGGAGAGCGTCAGCAGCATAAAAGATTTGTTTTTATGAGCTTGATTTACGCATGAAGTGGCAGAAAGAGTCTTTAGACAGTGCTGCAGCATAGAGGTGATGTAACAGAAAATAAAGGCAGACTCAAGAATGTAGGACATTGGCTTCATTTCTGTTATATATTCATCAGGCTCCTTGATCCATCTGTTCTGCGTCACCAAAGCCAGAGTCCTCATTCTTCGCCTCAGTTTGATTGAGTTATTTTACTTTTGCTTTTTTTTTTTTTTTTTTTTTTTTTTTTTCCTGACATATCTTCATGTATGTGCATGACATGGGATTTTGGACCAACTTAAAGTTGTTTTTTTTTTCCCTATTGATGACTTATAACAGTATCAGCAAACTTAACATGAACATTACCAATGACTGTGCTGCACGGGTGAACAGGGCACACTTTCTATCTGAAAGTAGGTTGAAAATCCACAAACTCCTTTAATATCTATCTCTTAAGACAGACTCTAAAACCAAAGCTAATTATTTTTTGCAAGAAAGAAATAGTTTTATTCTGCTGGAGGCAGAAATGGCAATGATATCTTAGAAGGGCCCTACTACTGCATTAGAAAATTCTGAAAAGTCTTTTTATATAGTTCTCTTATCCTTAACTACTGAAAGAGGAAGATGCTAATGTCTACAGGAAGAAATATGAAATTTCTGACATGTTGAAATATATACACAACTATAAACTAATTTATCTTTCTGACATTTCCAAAGTTTAGGCCTACTAGATGGACTTCCAGAGATGCTAAAAATAAAGAGAGGTCTCTTGGGGAAAGGGAGTGAAATGCACTATATTTACCACACAAAATGTATTCATAGCAGCAGGGAAAACAGAGCATGCTGATGCTTAACCACATTTATGGTTTCACTTACTTGATGTGCTCTTGGAGAACATCAAATATGGCCTGAAAATCGGTGAAAGATGGGAAACAAAGGGAAGGAATAAATAGTGGCACAAGGTGAACAGTGGGATGCCTTGCCTCATTGTTCTGCATTAGATCTTGTGTTTGAAATCTGTATTAATGATCTTGAAAGAGGGTAATTCTGAGGTTAGCAAAACTTGCAGATGACACAAAGTTATTTAGTTATCACAGACCAGAGTGGTTCGTGAGGAACTTCAAAGAAACTTAGCTAAACCATCTGAGGACTAAAGTGAGGGCAAATGAAGTTCAATGCCAATAAATGCAAAGTAAGGCATATTGAAGGGGAAAAAAATAAATTAGAGTGCTTGTACATCTGACAGGGGTCTACATTCACTGTCTCAACCCAGGAAAGGGATCTGGGTATCAATGAAGACAGATTTCTACACCATATGTGGCTGCAGTTTAAAAAAAAAAAAAAGAAAGAAAGAAAGAAAAAAAAAAAAGAAGAAGATTCAAACAAGATGTGAGGATTTGAAAGAACTGAGTTGGAGAATGGTGCAGTAAATACTACACTGGCATTCAATAAATCAAATGTAGTCTCATCTGGAACATTTTATGGAATATTATTACTTTACTATAAAACCAAAATAATAACAAAAAAGTTTAAGAAAGTAAGATAGGGATCACATGTGATGGACAAAAAAACAATCCAGGCCTTTGAAAAAAATACAAAATACGTCATGTAAAAGGACTGAAAATGTTGATAAGATCTGCCTTAGAACAGAGAGACAAGTACACAATGAAAGGATAAAAACAAATGACATAGAGAAGATAGATTAGGTGCTTCTTTTCTCCTCAGCTTGTGACAGGACAGAAAAATATGCAATAAAATTAAGAAGGATAGATAGCTCAAAAAAGATAAAAGGCAAACATATTATTTTTTTACCTATAGTGAGTGGTTAAGACAGAGAGCACTGACACACCAAAAGTGAAAACTAAAGGACAATTCAAATGAACGTTTAAGCAGATTAAAAAGACCTACAGAAGAATTTTAAATTAAAAAAAAGAAAAAAGCAAAAAAAAAAAAGCAAGACAATTGTTTGTTGCGAAGTGTTTGAAAGCTATCTTTAGGGTCAGGTTTTTTCAACTTTATTTTGAAGAACTCTCTTAGTTCTGTCCTTGAATCCCACAATCTTTGGATGGAAAAGATCTGACAAGTTACGTGAGGCTTTCTTCAGGTTATGATTTCTGTATTAGAGAGTACTGCACGTTGAGTATCAGTCTTTATGTTCTTCACACAGAATATTACCTTACCTATACACCAAACATTTGTTTCCAGAAGGCCAGCAGCTTGGGCTGTTCTAGTTTAAATTCCGACCCTACACTACAGTCCTTACAGAGTTTCTCAGTGTATGCATGGTCATATCACAGGACAGTAAGGATCCTTGTTAAACTCAGTGTTTATGGTTCCAAATCTCTAGAGACACAGGGCTGTCAGCGCACTGGGCTAGCAGGTTTATGGTTCTGACTCAATGTATGTAAGATATTATTCTGTTAACGTCTGTGCCTCAAAGCTTGCTGGGGACACAGATGGACTTGTTCAAGTCCCAAGCAAGGATTGTGAAATCCTTTGTCTGAAGGACACAGATGAACAAGTCCAGGCAAGTCCTGGGCAAAGGTTGTGAGATCCTTTGTCTGGGGGACGCAGATGGGCAAGGCCAGGGGCGAGGAGAGCGAGATGAGCTGCAGCTAAATAGCTGTGAAGTGCTCCTTTGTGTGGACTTATCTCAGGATGATGGCCATCTTAGAGGGTGCTCAATGACTCTTGCTCAAGGCCCATCCTTGTCACGTAGGCGGGAGAATAAGGAGGATAAAAGAGGAACTGAAAACCATGAGGACGGGTTTTCTGACAACAGATTCCTCATGAAGAATGGAGGGTTTTCTGACAAGAGATCCCTCATGAAGAAGAACAGGGGGATTCCTGAAGATTGAGGTGACTCCTGCATACTGTCGAACTCTCCTGCGCCTGCTGCCTGACCGCTGTTGATGCTTCAAGAATTGGCTCCTCGATTTCCTCGTCTACCTGCCTGCTGCCCAAGGCCGGCCACGCTGCTGCTCACCATCTTCTGCTGCGTTCTGCCCGGGACCTTCAAACACCGTGCAACGGGACCGCTGCTGGATCCTGCCGGTGACTATCCTCGCTTTACGCAACTCCTGCTTCTTTTCCATCTTTTCTATCGCACTCCTTCCCTTCCCCATCTCCCTGATTAGGTCTTAGTAATAAACTGGATGCAACAACATATGAACCGTTGTTTCTTAATCTCACACCGGGTATACAGATATTAAAGAACCTCATCTCCCTCCTATAAATTGGAGCGAGACAATGTAACAGCATACATGTTCCTCATGTTCCTCTAAACTCTGTGCAGAGCCAGGCTGTCTATACCAGCACAAACTCTTCTGTCTTGTCCTCCCTTTCACACAGATTGCTTGCTTCACCAAACCATTAATATTTACCTTTCAGAATGCAGGTTTATGGAGTGGAGTTATGATTAATTCAAATACAACAGAGCTTCCACTTCTTCAATGTTGCAGGTTTTGCTAGTAAACTTTGAGCAGTTCCAGCCTGTCTTACTTACTGGGGGAGGAGGAGAAGAGACATATTCCTTCCATCATATAATGCCAACCTAAATGTCCCACAGCATTAGGGGGTGGAATCCAGATTTATACTGTGTGGTCACTCTCAAGAACCTTCTTTAGAATCATTAAAACAAAAATGTTTTCGTGTTGTAGTCACAAATGTCATTTTTTTTCCAGCTTCCCCAATTATCCGCTCCCTTCCTATCTCTGAAAAAGAGAGAAACATGAAACTGTCACTTTAAGAAATAAATGCTTGAACCATCAACAACTGCATGCACTTTTCCCCAGCAGAATGAAAACCTTTTCTGTGAGCACAAAAAAAAAAAAAAAAAAAAAAAAAAAGGTGCATAGTTGAATAGAGAGAAGCTACCTGAATGTACTTATTTCAGCTGTTTCTGTTGTATTATGATAGACTGTTTCCAGTAGATCAAAGAATCATAGAATCATAGAATCACCAAGGTTGGAAAAGGCCTAAAAGATCATCCAGTCCAACCGTTCACCTATTCCCAATAGCTCCCACTAAACCATGTCCCTCAACACAACATCCAGCCTTTCCTTGAACACCCCCAGGCTCGGTGATTCCACCACCTCCCTGGGCAGTCCATTCCAGTGCCTGACCACCCTTTCTGAAAAGTAATACTTCCTCATGTCCAGCCTGAATCTCCCCTGCCGTAGCTTGAAGCCATTCCCCCTGGTCCTATCACTAATGACACAAGAGAAGAGGCCGACCCCCAGTTCACTACAACCTCCCTTCAGGAAGTTATAGAGAGCAATGAGGTCTCCCCTGAGCCTCCTCTTCTCCAGGCTGAACATTCCCAGCTCCTTCAGCCTCTCCTCATATGGCCTGTGTTCCAGACCCCTCACCAGCTTTGTTGCCCTCCTTTGAACACGTTCCAGGGCCTCAATATTTTTCTTGCAGTGAGGGGCCCAAAACTGAAACCAAAAAGAAACCAAGCGGTGTTGTGGTTTTATTTATTTATTTATTTATTTATTTATTTTCACATTAGGAAGCATAAACATCATTTAAATGCTCCATCAAAATATTCATGCATCAAAAAAAAAAAAAAAAAAAAAAAAAAAAACCTGAAGGCTCAGCCTATTCTCAGGATGGCATTCAGCCAACATTGTTATACTGTTGCTGCATCATGATGGAAATAATGTGAGAGCAAAACAAAGCAAAGAAGTCAAACCTTTAAAAACATAGCTGAGTTATAACAACAAACATATTGACACTACTTCAAATTTCAGTAGTGACCAAACTTACTGATAATTGTTTATTTACTGATCTTGTTCTACAAATAATTGCTTTTTAAAAGCAGACCAGTAAGATTCTATTTGAAAAGTTTTTTTTTAGCTGTCATCCTTACTCATTGTTTTAATTGTTATTATATTTTACATTATTTTAAGGCAGATTTAGAATATGGTTGAGTATCTATGCTGTTGAAAGTAGCATAATTTCTCTGAAACTAACAATTAGCTCTTATGATAAATAGATTGTATAAAGGAAACTATTCTGATCATCTACTGATCTTGTGAAGATCAGTAGAAATTCTACAAGTTAATTCTTTTACCAAATCGTTAAAGTCTCTGTGAGCAAATGTCTGAGACAGCCATCCAATTTCTAATTAGAGGCTTGAGTAGATAGATAATAAAAGTGAGTTAACAAAATACTTTGCTGTCCTTAACTGATCTTCTCATTAAAAAAGAATCTCATAGTGAGTGGAAAAGACTACTTACACAAGGCAGAGAGGAAATCTATGTCACTCCATGTGTCTTTGGGCCTTCTGTGTGCCTGATCCTTATGCATATGATTCAGTTTATCTACTAACATGATTTCCCAAACCCTTTGTGTAGTCAGCGTACAGGTTGACAACTCTGACGATAAGTAAAGGACAATTCAGTCCATTTTTCTCTTTCCATGCAGAGGTACAAAATATCACAGAAAAAAATGTTATCATCCAGGAAGGTAATAGAAGTTCTAGGCCCCAGTGAATGGCACTGCCCGAGAGATCTCTTTTAGTGCAAGGACATCAAAAATCCCTGTCCACAGTATTGAATTTGAACCACTGTGCACTCAGAACTACAGCAGCAATGACAAAGGACAGCAAAAAAAAAAAAAAAAAAAAAAAAAAAAGAGAGCTGCAACTTGAAAATGCGTTATTCTGTTAAGATGAAAATCAATATTCCACCCTCAACTGTATTAATGTAATATTTAGATTTTCTTTTCAAACTTCACTTAATAATATAAATACATCTATGGTATATACTCAAGCCTATACCTATCTAGGAGAGGAGCTCTTGGAGAAATAAATAACATTTATATTTCCTTCGAAGTCAGCTGAACCATCAGTCTAGGATCAGATCTAAAGCACTTTAGATTTAGGCAAACCAGTTTTCATCTGGACTTTGATGACCTGAACCAGTGTAGATTTCCAGAAATGAGATGACATTCAGAGAGACCTACACAGACCCCAGCAGAAGGACCAGGAAAACTGATAAAGTTCAAAGAAGGGAAACTAAGTGATAGGACACAGGCCTGACAAAAAGGATTAGGAGGTACTGGTGGACAGCAGGCTGGATATTAGTCAGCAGTGAGTCCTCGCAGCCAGAAAAGTCAACTGTATTCTGGTGAAGGGAGGTGATCCTGCCCCTCTACTCTTCTCTGATAGGACCTCACCTGGAGTATTACATCCAGACATGGAGTTTTCAGTACAGGAGAGATGTGGATCCATTGGAGAACACTCGGAGGAGGGCCAAAGGAATGAGCCAAGTAATGGGACACATCTGCTATGAGGATAGGCTGAGAGAAATGGGGCTGTTCAGCCTGGAAAAGAGAAGGCTGCTAGGGGACCCAATAGCAGTTTTTTCAGCATCTAAATTAAGGCTGCAAGAAAGATGACAGTCTCCTTAGAAGGGTGTGTTGTGATAATCCTAGGGGAAATGTTCCAAACTAAAAGAGGGGAGATTTAGATTGGATATAAGAAGGAAATTTTTATAATAAGGGTGATGACACAGTGAAACAAATTGCCCAGAGAGGTGGTGGATATCTTATCTCTGAAGATATTCAAGGTCAGACTAGACCAGGCTCAGAGCACCTGAACAAGCTGTAGTTTTTCCTATTCATTGCAGAGCAGTTGGGATAGATAGTTTTTAAATGACCCTTCCAACTTAAATGATACTATGGTACTATGAACTACTCTTAGGAATTTCTTCGTATTATTTTTCCAAAGTGTATTCTGTTCTGGTGACTTCCAGCCTCACTCTCCTGTTCACCTTCATTCTGTGCAAATATGGTGCCCTGGAAAATTTTGCTGTTTCTTCTTCGGGAGTGTGGTACCTGAGAGCTATGTAAGTAGGAGACATTTGGTCAGAACTCAGGGGAATTATGGCTGCCTGAATCATTTCATCGATATCCTTCAGCCCTTTCACAATCAAATCTTTGCCTCCTTTTCAAACTCATGTGGAATTCATTATGGTGCTCAGCCCCCTGGTCTTCATGTCTTTCAGGAATGAGTAGATTGTCATTTTTGGACTGTGAGCTATATTTGCTTGTTGATGGATGCCTCTGTATTGCCAATGAAAAACATCCAGAAGTCATCTATAGCAGACGCGCCATGTAATTGCACTGTCAGTGAAGGATTCTAGACATTGGATTTATAATTCTAAGAATCCATTTCTATCCATTAGAAAATTCCCAGTTATTTTTCAAAGATATTAAGAATTTCAGTCAGTTTCACTGAGATGAAAGATGTGTTCAAGCAGCTTGTTAAGAGAGCAAAGCCAAGATCAGTCTAATCTACGACTGTCTGTATGGCTGATACATCTTGATCTAGGATCTTAGTCATTTTTCCCTCATTAGGGCATGTAAAAGTGAGATGTCTATGAAATCATTCAGAACTTAGATTATACAATTTGCCCACCATAGAGTTGCTCTTCTATTTCTGCTGTTATAAAGCTTACAGTATAACTGGTCTCCTAATTTAGAGTTCTCGTTTAAGTGACTAAACAGAGAGGAGTTGAAGTTGCAGGCAGATGAGTAAGCTGATTTATTTCCTTTATTAGACATCAGTTATGGCATGAATCAAAACAGAGGTGTCAGTGTGCCAATGCTATAGTATCTGATATACAGTGTTTTGGATATCCTCATATTCAGGACAGTTGCTTAGCAACTGGAATACAGACTCAGGACACAGAAAGTCTGGAATCTTTTCTCTGCCCAACGTGATTAGCACAACTTGGATAAATTACTTCACCTTTCTGTGTTTCTCTCTCCCTTTGTACATTTATTTATCCTGTCTCTTATTAAATGCTTCAGTAGCTACTCTGAAGATATCACTGCCTGCAAATAATGAAATTATTCTTCTCAGATGAAGATGCAGATCCCAGACAAAGGACCTGGGTGCAATTTTCTCTCACTACTTGTCTCTCACAGGTAACTATCTTCTTCTTAACTACCTTCATCAAAGAAACAAAAGAGCTGCCAATTCTTTTCCAACTAAGAAGTGAGACATTTAAACGGATTACTGTTTTTCCTCCATGTGTTTAAATTTCAGAAAAAACCATTTTAAAAAATCTAAATTGGCATTTGGCAGAATGTCAGTAGACTTTATACAATAACACTGTCCAACCAGACATATTAGGAGAACAGGATTTGCAAGATATCATACTCTTGGCTCTGGTACATATTCATGCTACAACTACTACCATCAGCAATTAAAGACAGGAGGAAGGACAGCGAGGCTAACATTAGACCTTCATGAGGACTTTCTTTTCTTTAGGTGGTTCATAAGCATTCAACACAGAGATTGAGTGGCAAGGGTTTGTCATCCAAGTTTGGAGCTCTGCTTGATCGGCAGATGAATGAAGAGTTGGCTCCAAAGTCTGTAATCCTTTGATTTCATGGTTGTTTTCTGCATCCTGATCTTGCTGCAGCTGCCACCTCAGAGAACAGGGTGAGAGTAATTGTGTTGGCTTGCCTCCAAAGCCCGGAGGAGTAGTCACTTGCTACTTTCCCAGATTATCTGCCAAGCAAACAGAAAGGTTAATGATGTAGAGCTTGATTACTTTGCTAGAAAGAAAGAAGTTTGATAATAAAAAAAAAAAAAATAAAATCTTTATTGTCTGTGTGAGAGAGATATGATAAAAGGGTGCAAAACTAGAGTATGTTGTTTGCTGTATTTTGTCTTTGAACATGAGAATGTTTGCCTTCTGGCACGTATGGTTTTGTGACAAATTGCTTTTTTGCTATTTATTATACATCACTGTTATATATCAGTTTGCCTAAAGATTCTCTTTTAATTTTAAAACATTTACAATGGTATTGTTGCTTAGAAAACCATTCTTCTTCATGATATATCACTATGAGAAACATTTGAACAAATTGAACATTTTGGAACATATTGAATACCATTAGTTAAAACATGTATCTATAAATACATGTATTTACAAAACAACAACACCTTAAATATGTATGTGTCTGTGTGTGTAAACATACATATGTATGCTGTGAGCACATGATTTCTCATGTTCACCTTGAGATAAGTACAAAATAGACTTAGGAAGGCAAAGCAAGGCAAGGCGAGGCAAAGCGAGGAAATGAGCAATACAAAACAAAACAAAAAAAGAAAAGGAAACTTTACAAATCCGTGAAAATGGAAATCATCCAGTCTTTGGTTGAAAATTAGAATACTCTTGCCCAGAATCAAACTACAGAAGCCAAAGCCCATTATGTTTTTCTCCACCGTGATTCAAGGAAGCTATAATTTATAAGTGCTTTTCTTACATTCTCCCACTTGAATCTGTTTCTGTGACTGACGTGTTTTTCCCATTACACTTCAGTGGCTGACGATTCCTTTGTCCCCCATACTTTCCTTACTAAGTAGTGGCTTCCAAATTTTTTAAACTTTACACAGGACATAAAATTGCATTCCAATTGATTCTGCAATTCTCCTAATTTTGGATCAAACAGTTTATAGAGAAAATATACATAAAAAATGGTTATCTTTATTACACTGAGTCCAGATTTCCATCAGTTTAATATCTTTCTGAAGTTTATGAGTATATTGAAGGAACTTAACTAGGAATTTTCCAGCCTGCTTTTTAAAAATTACTCAGGATTATAAAAGAATAAATAAATAAATGAATAAATAAAATAGCTAACTTATATCCAGACTTCATATAAGCTTCATGACTTCATGTAAGCTGTTGTACATGTGTTGATGAAGGCATTGTTAGCTCGGTAGCTTTGATTTGCTTCATCCTGGTATTTCACTCTTTCTTGTTAGTTACGAGAAATGTTAGTGTCATTAAACTATTACATTTATTGATTTCTGTTTCTTATGCTTATACTGGTATACATATTTTTTATTTCAGTTAAGCTTAGGCTAAGGGTTTCTGCACTGTATGCATTCCTCAACATTTCTGAGGTTGTAGACCTTGTGATCCCACCAGGGCCTACCAGACTTATGGAAAGTGTGATCTCTTTGATGCTGTTTTGGCTCTATTTATTCAGTCTTGAGGAAAAATAGAGGGAAGGTGGTGAAGGGGATGATGTTGCACCCTTAATGTTATGCAAAACACTGTTAAGATATGACCAGAGAGAATTTGTAGAAACAGTTACAGAGTGTAACTGCTTTGAATGGAGATACAGATAGTGATGGCACTACATTGTCTCTCATGGACAGTCTTAATTAAGTTCTCACATAGATTAATATAATCACAAATGCTTGCAGAAGCACACTGATCAGGAAGCAGCTCTCAACCCTGCTTCAGTCCACAGAATCCTACAGAAGTCTCACAAACATTTTTGGAGTGAACTGTGAGCACTGATTCAAGTGAAAATGCAAAACAGTTCAAGAGGAAGAAATCAAAAGGAATATTTTTGATTTATTACAGTTAAAAAACACCACCACTACCAACAAAAAAACACCAAATATTTAGTTCACAAACACATATGCAGTCTACTACATAATATTAACTTTTTGTCTGGTATCCTTTCCTAGAAAATATCTGAAATCAGAAATCTTTAGTAGCATAGGGAAAATGTTTTTTTCCTGATCTAAGAGAAAAGTAGAATAAAATACCACTTCTTCAGCAAGTGTTTCAAATATAAGATGATGAACATCTTCATGTTTGCTTCTAGTGCATTGAGAAAGAAAATCTAACTAAGGAGAACTAAAGCACACGTCAAAATCTTTATAGGGAAGAAGACAATTCTACTGACAGTAGCTGAAAAATAAAAAAAAAAAAAAAGATTTTTATAAGGTAAAATTCAGAAGATCAAGATAAAAAGCTCTGTTCATAAGCATGAAATAGCAGTGTGAGAGGACTGAGTGAGAAAAGGATTTGGGACATATGTCTCAAAGCCAGCACAGAAAAAGATCTTGAAAACACACAAACAATATTCTCAAAAACTGAAGGGACAAGGAGGATGCCACCAAAGTTGCCTAGAAGCCAAGAAGTGACAAGTCAAGGTAGGCTTTAAAAAATAAAACGTCAGGAAACGTCATTCTTCCTTAACATCTACTGGAGCCCAGAGGCACAACAAAAGAAATCCACTACAGCTGCATGACAATCATTAAATTTTTCTTCTCATGCTTCATGCCAAACTCCTTTTCTCAGCTTCCCTAATTCATGCATCAACACAATCGAGACACTGAAGGGTCTTTTGCGTTAAAAGATTGGTTAGAAGGCAATACTCAGCTTTTGATGGGAAGAAGAATATAGAAGACAATCTCAACATTCAGTGTAAAGCATTAGGGAACTGGAGTCTGAGATTAGAAAACTGTGTGTTGAGAGAGGAAAAATGAGGCCGGTTTCCTGAAACATGGGATTTTAGTAATTATCCCTAGAGCTATAACTTGAAAGCAGACAACAGAGATGAATATCCTGCCATCTGAAATCAGTGCAAGCCAGTCATCCTGAGTAAATAAAATTTTGAGGTTCCACAAAGCAGAAATTCAACTGAAAAACATTCATGACTCATTTCTGAAACAGAAATGATGAAAAGTAATGTGTGTTGAGGGACAAGGGTGTATGTATACATGAAATGCCTATCTTTATATATGACTGACAACAAAGTTGATTCTGCCTGATTTTCAGAAGCTAGAAAAGATTATGTATGGGCTTTCTGAGCTAATTTAACAGGGTTCTGAAGAAATGTGGAAGAAAAAAAGAAAAAGTGAAACCTCGCTTAGCCAGCATGAACTCCTGCTCATTTAACTGCATGTCCGTGCCTCCAGCACCCACCATATCTCCTGAATAAGGTAACACATATCAAGACATTGTTTACTGTTTGCTGCTGAAAACCTTCCCAGTGGTTCAGGTATGCCAGGATTTAAGGCAAACCATGCTTTCAGCAGGTGCTGTGTTGTGGAGGGGGGAGTCGGAAACAGCTGTCAAAGGAACTGCTGTGAGCACGCAATGATACTCAGTGATCCCTTTCTTCAGAAGTCGTCCAGTGACTGAATTCAGCAGTTTCACAAGAGGTTTTTTGTTTCTGAAGTGTCTTTCTTGGGCTTTCATGTAAGGCATGCTTATTTCTGGGGAGAAAGTCTTCTTTACAGAATGTGAGGGATTTTGTATTACTACTCGTTCACTATCTTTGTTTTGCACCTATTAATTACTCCTCTGGTAAAAATCTGAGCAGCACATTAAATCCTATAAAAGAGGGCATTTGGGTGAATTAACCTCCCAGAATGATATTTTGGAGGTCTATTCCCCTGTGGGGCAAAAATTCTCTGCTCCTTAAAATGAAGAAAAATACTGAACACCAAAGTGAATTCTTTCTACATTTCAGTTTCTTGTTTCATTTGAAACATTTGAAGAAACTAGGATAGGTTAATTCAGGTCTTAAATTCAAATGTTAAGAAAAATAACCTTTTCAAGGTTTGACATTAGCACCAGTTTCTTATTTCCACTCTCTCATCTTTAAAGGCAACACAAATGTCAATAAAACGTAGTTCTGAATGTGTCGTGAAAACAGGGAAATTAAATTAAAATGTTTTGAAGTTGGACTTGATGATACTGAGGGTTTTTTCCAACCTGAGAAATTCTGTGATTCTATGATTCTATGTATGTATTTTCTATGTACAAAACAGGTGTTCTGTAGAGCACTTCATGATTTTCATTCTACTGATCCTGGTTCTTCTCCTGTTGTCTTTCCTTCATAAGCTCACCAGAGCATCACAAAGTATGTGCTTAAATGTGCTCACAGCCTGCAGGCATTACTTTACACCTAATAATCGCATGGTAGATACAATGCATGATAGGTACAAAGCAAGAAAATAGTTTGTCTTCATTTCAAGCAATAGGAGCACATGTAGATTAAAGAGGATATAGGATTCCACTACAGTTTTTTTCAGTCATAGTATTGTTATTAATAGCAAGTATGATCTTCATATATTAAAAAAAATTCCTTCAATAAGGAAATGTTCACATGATTGGCACCAGATATCAAAAGCAAAATAAAAATAATAAAAATTTCAATAGACTTAAAGACCTTTCAGATAGACCTTTTATCAGTAGTTTTCATTTTCCTAAAAAATAAGTTGTGATTGTTACATCTGCTTTGCAAATGAGGAGTCTGGATTACTTGAACTGGATCAGGAAGCCACCTGCACTGTTTAAACTAAAAGATATTAACCAAAAGAACAGCAAAGATAACTTCAGATCACATCTTTAGACTTGCTTAGGATGCAAGCAAGATAGCATTAATACTATTTCTTGTCCAGACCAATCTTTTGTTTTCAACAGAAAACAAACTAATAAGAAATACATAAGCCAAATTCATTATTGTCTCTACTGCTTTGAATGAAGTGATATCCCAGATGGCATAGGTAATACTCAGTGTCTATAGTGAAGCTTGATAGAGCACAGTGCCAAATGTTCACAGATGTTTTCCCATTAAATGTCAGAAGGGAGTTAATGTACTAAGTGGATGAAGCAAAAAGTGTGGCAGTATCTCTTCTTCCTGAATGAAAACATTGGAGCACTCAGGAAGAGACACTCACTGAAACAAACAGAGGTTTTCCGTTTGTCCAGGAAATCTTTCCATCACATTATTTTTATAAAAATATAATCTATTTTTATATTTATATTTATTACATATAACTTTTTAATAAAAATACTGTGCGTGTTTACCGGAAAAACAATGGCCTGCTATCTACTAGTCACAGAAATCATCTAGATTTCAATTATCATACTAAGACTTGTGCAGAATGGGAGTGACTGTGTGTGCTCTAGCGAGAAAGAGGATTGCCTTGTTTAATTTTAGGTTTCTAGTTTGGGTACTTCGAATAGCATCATTCATACTTGCTATGATCCCAAAGCATTTCAATCAAATCCAGTGAATATCAGTAAATATCTTCCAGAGGCTACTAACAAACCATTCCACTGTTGTGTTTTCTCATAATTACTAGTTCTTGTTTGTTAAGTTTGAGTATTCCAGATTTGGTTTGATCTCTCATGCTAAAAATTTAATTGAAAACATTTTACTACTAGAAAAAGAGAGAAAAAAAAAGAAAAAGAAGAAAAAGAAAAAGAAAAGAAAAGAAAAAAAAGAAAAGAAAGGAAAAGAAAAGAAAAGAAAAGAAAAGAAAAGAAAAGAAAAGAAAAGAAAAGAAAAGAAAAGAAAA
>NW_024884371.1:0-30611 GCF_019232065.1 Centrocercus urophasianus | reverse complement strand
TTCAAAAGCTCAGTTACTCCTCACCGCTCCTCCCAAGGAGGCACCACACCTGAACAAATGCGAATGCTCCCATCGCGCCTCCTTTTGTTGAGGGGAGCACACAAAGACAAGAGGCTAAAAAGCTGCAAACACCACACCTGAGTTACAAGACACACTGCAGTTCACTTTTTGCAACTCCAGGAGCTGCTCACCGCTCAAACCACTCCTCCCTTTCTTTGGGGCAGCACAAAAAGTGCGAAGAAGCTAAAGCTACACTTTCTAGGTTTCAATAGAGAGAACAAAAGGTCTTGGAGAGGCACACACGTTTAAGTCAAAATATCACTTCCTCACTTCCTCAAGAGCGCACACACACACACACACACACAAAACAAAATGCAAACAGTCAAAATAAGCCCCCGACAGGTACTCACGTAAAAGGTAAAGGTTCAGAATACGGAGCGGTCTTCCTGGAGAAGGACTCACGTCTCAATGTTCAAAAAGGTCGCTCCTTGCAACTCCAGGAGGTGCACACAGAGAGGTTTCAAACTGCACCCGGAAGGACAACACTCACAGCGGGTATCCTGCCACGGCTACGCCAGTAACAAAACGTCTCGCTCCAACTTACAGGAGGGAGATGAGGTTCTTTTAATATCTGTATGCCCGGCGTGAGATTAAGAAACAACGGTTCATGTGTTAGTCCGACCGGTTTGTTACAAATCCTCATCAGGGAGACGGGGAAGGGAAGGAGGGCGACCGAAAAGACGGGAAAGAAGCAAGAATTGCGTCAAGCGGGGATGGTCACCGCCAGGATCCAGCAGCGTCCCGTTGCACGGCGTTTGAAGGTCCGAGGCAGAAGCAGCGGGGGGGAGCAGCAGCGTGGCGGCCTTGGGCAGCAAGCAGGCAGCAGGAGGCGGCCGCGGAGCCATGCGGGAGGAAGCAGCAGCGCTCGGGCAGCAGCCCAGGAGAGTTCGGCAGCATGCAGGCGTCACTTGGTGAGGAGGCTGCTGCCAGAAAGCCTCTGTTCTTCATCAGGAATCTGCTGCCAGAAAGCCTCTGTTCTCCTTCATCAGGAATCTGCTGCCAGGAAAACTATCCTCGTGGTTTTCGATTCCCTTTTATCCTCCTTGTTCTCCTGCCTACGTGACAAGGATGGGTCTTGAGCAAGAGTCACTGAGTGCCCCCTGAGATGGCCGTCATCCTGAGGTAAGTCCGCACAAAAGAGCACTTCACAGCCACTTAGCTGCAGCTCATCTCCCCTCCTTGCCCCTGGCCTCGTCCCCCCCAGACAAAGGATTTCACAACCCTTGCTCAGGACTTGCCTGCACTTGCACAAGTCCATCTGTGTCCCCAGCAAGCTTTGAGACGCTGACGTTAACAGAAGAATATCTTACACATCCCAGCTCCATTGCGGGTCCTCCCAGCAGCATCCTACACCATCCCAGCACATCCAGGCACATCCCAGCACCACACCAGCACCACCCCACACCATACCAGTACCATCGGACCCCATCCCACACTGTCCCAGTAGGTCCAAGTACCATCCCAGATCATCTCAGCACCATCCCATCACATTCCCAGCACCATCCCAGCACCACCCCAGCATATACCACTACTACCCCAGCACCATCCCAGCACATCCCAGCACATCCCTGCACCTCCCAGCACCACCCCACGCAATACCAGTACCACCAGACACCAACCCACACCATCCCAGCACATACAAGTACCATCCCAGATCCTCTTAGCACCATCCCAGCACATTCCATTACCATCCCAGCACCACTGCAGCATATACAAGTACTATCCCAGCAGCATCCCAGTAGCATCCCAGCACCATCCCAGCACCATCCCATACCATCCCACACAATCCTAGCACATCGCAGCACAATCCCACACCATCTCAGCACATACCAATACCATTCCAGCACAACTCCAGCACATCCCAGCACAATCATACACCATCCCAGAACATCCATGCACATCCCATCTCCTGCCAGCATCATCCAAGCACCTTCCCGCATCATCTCATACCATACCAGCACATCCCAGCACATCCCACACCATCCCAGCACACACGATTTCCATCCCAGCACATCCCAGGGCCACCCCAGCACCTTCCAACACCATCCCACGCCATCCTAGCACATTGCAGAACAATCCCAGCACATCCCAGCAACATCCCAGCACATCCCAGCACCATCCCAGCACTATCTCAGCATGTACCACTACCATCCCAGAACCTTCCAATACCATCCCAGCACATTCCAGGACCTTCCCAGAACCATCCCATTACCATCCCACACCATCCTAGAAACTCCCAGCAGCATCCCAGCACATCCCAGCACATCTCAGCACCATCCCACACCATCCCAGCACATCCCAGCACATCCCAGCACCATCCCTCACAACCCCAAACCATCCCACACCATCCCAGTGTGGGAATCAAATGTTGTTTCTGCATTAGAATTGGATAATATTATTTTTATTTCATGATCTCCACTATCATAGTTCTTTTTGGGAGTCCTTCTACTTCACTTGGGGAAGATCTCTGATAGTTTACATCACTGATCTTCTGGACGAACCTTCCCAGGCACGCACACTCTGTATAGAGGTGTATAGATGTATATTTTGTCATACACACTGCAAGAATATCCTGCACGAGAGCAAACCAGAGAACAGTGATGGCAGCCCGAGGAAGCGCCTGAAGAGACATCGGAAGGTCTGGCATCATCCCCAGTGCTCTTTGTTCAACGCAGACTTTAAAGAAAATCACCATATCAATACAAGGAGAGCACCGAGACAGCTTGGAAACAACAGGATGGCTGGTGACTGAGAGCAGGTAACAAATAAATTAACAAGTAAATAGCAAATGTAAACCTTCTGTATGATTGTGAACCTGGAGTACGCAGCCAGTGGGAAACAGGGGAGGGGGGAGGCAAGGGGGAGCAAACAGGGTCTAAAGGCTGCCATGTCGTGTCCATAGGCGCTGCTGCTTGCGGGACGCCGCCATTGCAATCGCGAGTAAAATCTGCTGTTATCAGAGATAACCGTCCTGACAAACATGACTTGGATATTTCCAGCAATCTGGGGGCTCGTCCGGGATTATGATCGCCTCTGTGAGAGTTTCCCTACCGCCCTGCACAGGATAGGGGCACCCCGCTGATGGCAGCGGTCCTGTCTGGGTGCTGAGGTGACTGGTTGGGACGGCCGATAAAAAGCCGAGACTGTTACATAGGGACGGGCTCTGTGAAATCCAAGGGGCCGGCAGGCATGGGTGTTGGCCATGGCGACCCGGTAACTTGGTGCACGGACCAAGGTAAGGGCATTGAACTGTTGCCTTGGGGTCGGCTGAGACTCCTGAGTGCGTGTGACTGAGACGCGCCGTCAGTGCGAAGCGAGCGCTGAGTGCCGAGCTGCGGCTCCGCTGTGCCGTGAGGGGCAACGGCCAGGGACGGACGGAGCGGCTGCTGGTGGAAGGAAGAGTCTCGGGAGGCGCTGCTGTGTGCGGCACCCTGTGCGCTTGAAGTGCCAGCAGTGCGGCCCTATTAACCCGAGAGATGGGAGTGTAGTACTGCTGAGGGACTGGGCCCCAAATCCGAGCATCGGGGGGGGGTAACCTGTGAGCTGGGGAGTTCACGGCAGCGTTCTGGAGGGATGGGGAATAGGAGTTGTGAGAGCAGGGGAAAAAGGTCCCCGGAATGGTGCCTAGAGATAGCGCCTTGGGAGAAGTGCTTCAGAACTGGGAAATAATCCCAAAACTAGGGACAAGGACAGGGAAGAGAGCCCTGGGTTGTATTTTGGCTCACTGGAGAAACACTGCTGGTGAGCCAGGGGAATATTGAATAAGAAACCAGGAACGTAAATGGAGTAATGGGAGCAGTTGTAGAATTGAGTGCCCGAATCATGAGAGCAAGTGCTGGGTGTGTGTGGAAGCTGAGGAACTGTATTGTTTGATTTGTGGATTGTGAAGGCACTGGGAGAAACTGTTTTAATGGGATGTGGAAATTCAGCTGTTAATGGGATGTGGAAAAGCAGCTGTTAATGGGATGTGGAAATGCAGCTGTTAATGGGATGTGGAAAAGCAGCTGTTAATGGGATGTGGAAATGCAGCTGTTAATGGGATGTGGAAATGCAGTTGTTAATGGGATGTGGAAATGCAGTTGAGGGTACAAATAGTGGAATTGTGGAAAAAGAAACAAACAAACAAATAAAACATCAAAAAGGTGAATGAAGGCAGTGAGTTTGGGATCTTAGATTTGGGCCGGCACGAGAACACATCCCCGCACCACCCCCCCCTGCGGCTTGTCAGAACAACTCGGAGTGGGAGGAAGAAGTGGAGGCCGGAGCCTCCGCTGTGATGTGAAGGGTGCAGGAGTTGTGAACGGGGATGGGACGGGACAGGGAGTGAGAACAGCCGGCATCTGCAGAGCTGGGGAAACCCGGCATCCAGTGCGAGCCCCGGAATGCTGGGGAGGGGAGGCGGTGCAACTGAAATTACTGACGTTGTATTTCAGTAATGGTGAAAGTCTGGAACGTGGAAAGGGTTTGGGAAAAAGCACAGGGTGAGGAAGGCAGAGTTGAGCAAGGTGTAACAGGGATGTCCTTACCTAGAAGAAGAGGTGAGGGGAGCCTGGGAGGGCTCAGGCAGAGTTCCACCCCACAGGACCGAAAGCAGCTGGGGAAGCAGGTAAGAGGTTTATGTTCTGGTACCTCTGGGTGCCTCTTGTCTGTGCTACACCAAGAATTATTGCCCGTAGGTGATTTTTGTAATAGTTGTAGGAGCCACTGGCAAGAGAAGTTCACTTTTCTTTTGGACCAATTAAATACAGGCTAGGAGAACGAGTAGGAATATATAAATTCTTGTACATGCCAGGTTCTCCAAAACCATTACTTGGGCATGACGTGTTAGAATAGTTGAATGCAGAGATTAAGTTCAGTAGAGACAATTGGAGCTACTTGTCAAGCAATGGACTGAAAATTTTAAGTCTGGCTTTAACACAAACTGGGAAAAGCAATGCTGTACTGCCAGAAGTTGCGTAAATCCTACATTGGGTATACACAGGATTGCGGGCATCAGGGATGCCTGGCAGAGCCAAAAATGCAGCCCAATGAAAGTTGAGTTAAAGATGGGAGCCAGCCCAGCCAGGGTAAAGCAATGCCCTGTGAGGATACGAGATTGTAGGAGGATAAAAGAAATAATAAATAACTTTTTGGATTTTGGATTATTAATTGGATACCATTTAATAACATTCAAATACAGCACCCCAATCTTGCCAATGAAAAATTGGGTGGCAAGAGCTATAGTTTGGTACAAGGTTTGAGGGCAGCGAATAGAAATGTTGAAGATATGCAGCCCATGGTGGTAAATCCATGCCCTTTATTAAACAACTTAAGGAACAAGTACGGGAATAAGAACAGGTTTGCCGTCCTGGATTTGAAGCACACCTTTTTCTGCCTGGTTTCGTCAAAGGAAGTCTAATATTATTTGCCTTTGAATAAGAAAACTCCAATATGGGGAGAATGAAAAAATAAATAAATAAAATTCAGTTAACCTGGACAGTGATAGCCAGGGTTGTGAGAGCAGCCCAATGATTTTTGAGAAGTGGTCAACTCGTGAGCCTGAGCCTGATTTGGGTTCCTCCATCCCATGGTGGAACTTTACTGCAGCCTGTGGATGCCACACTAACAAAGGAGGACGGTGTGCAATGGATGTGAGCTTGCTGAATTTCTTGATTTAATGGCTGTCGAGTTTCTCACCAGAAAGCACAACAGATGAAAGAGAAGGAAGCAACTTGCTGAACACCCAGAGCACCAAGGCAGAGCTGCCTCCAAGCCAGCAGTGTGCGACTGCATGGAGACTCTGTGCCAGCTGTCAGAGCTACAGGAGGAGCCCTTGGACGAGGCCAAGGAGTCCTGGGTTCATCGGTGGAAGCAGGTTTGTGAGACAAGGAAACCGTAAGGCAGGACATGCAGTAACTGCTGCTGACAGGGTAAATGACACAAAGCATTACCTGTGGGGACTGCCACCAGAAGGCTGAAATGGCTGCCTTGACAAGGACCCTACATGTATGGACAGGTGCTAAATGTGCTTTTGGGGTGGCACCCACTCATGGCACCGTCTGGAAAGAGCGAGGGTTGCTTACACACAAGGAAAACAAATCCAGCGTGATGTGCATCTACAAAGAGCAGCGTGGCTGTTGTACATTGTAAAGGACATCAGAAGAGAGACACTGCAGGAAACTGGGATTTGATGGTGGATCAGGGGCAAAGCAGGCAGCTGAAGGAAAAGAAACTGGAGAACTGGCTTTAATTCCAGACGGTAAACTTGAAACATCTGAACCTGAGTCAGAACCTATAAGGTATTCTAAAGAGGATAGGAATGTAATGAATGATTTAGAAGGGAAGAGAGCAAGCGGACAGATGGGTGCGAACCCAGATGGACACACTGCTGTGTCTTCAGTATTGTATAGAATTTGGTTCTAAGGGAACATAACAAAACGTATGGGGGGTACAGACACCAGAAAGTAACTGTACAATCCTAGCACCAGGAGCAGGGTACAAGCGGGGCTTGTTGGGAAAGGGGATGACAGTGCCACTGTTTGGAAACACTGAATTGAGGTTAGAGAGTAAGGCAATAACAGGACAGTTCTTGTATGTACCTGATGCAGGTGCCGATTTATTGGGGAGAGATCTTGTGATGAAACTGGAAATGCAAATAACCACCTGTCAGGAGGGAATTACAGTATCAATGAATGTGTTAACTGAGGCAGATGAGAAAGATCCAGATCCTGTGGTCTGGGCAAAGGAAGGGAACGGGGAGTTGAAAAGAACCCCTTTAAAAGTAAAGCTGCAGGATGAATATGAGACCATAAGACAGAAGCAATATCCAGTTCCTTTTGAGGGACGTACTGGGCTTAAACCTGTGATACAAGGATTACTGAAAGGTGGGTCAGCCTTCAGTGCTCTGGCTAAACAGGTCTGTGCCTTGGACTAAATGTTTGCCTCTGGCACTTCTCTGAATCCATACAGCACTGAGAAAGGACGTGGGGGTTTCCCTATATGAAATGTTGTTTGGGTTACCACATCTGGGAAGGAAAAATGAGGTGGCGCAGTTTGAAACTCAAGACTCGTTCCTTAAGAACTGTACACTCGGATTGTCTTCCTCACTATCGTCTCTCAGGATATTAGAAGAAAGGGAGAATGAAGAAAGAAGTTGTTTTTGGAATTGTACCTTAGAAAGGAATTGCAGAAATCAGCACTATAAAAAACAAGAGGGGGGAATTTGTGGAAAGTGTTGTATCTGCATTGAGCACTGGAAAGGGCAATTGATCTAAAGAAGTGAGCTGTAACATATCCTTAGAAACAGCTGACGTGGAAAGTGAGAACGCCATGCACATATTAGTGACATAGTTTAGAAACACCGAATTACCTGACAAACGCTTTCTCACAAAGCTGCCATAGATTTTGAATGTTCTAAACAATCTGGGCATAGCATTCTGACCTAGGAAACGTTGTAAGGCTGCTCATTGGACAGGCAGAAGCAAAACACATTGAACAGACTCTCAAGGAGTCAGGGCCTTTACACAGAGCAGAGCTGTCCCACTCTGTGGGAACGTTGGGATGCCATAGGCAGGCTCCAAGATGCTCCCCTCTGTCCTCCTTCCAGCTTATCTCTATGCAGGGACAGATGAGTGACCAGAATGATCAGTGTGAACGGGCACAAATGTTAGGGGGGTAATTAAACAATTAGGAGGCTATGTCTATGTGTATGTTGTAAAACTGACATCCGAAAAGTTATGACCAAATGTTTGTTAAGAAAGCAAGTGTTAGAAGTCAATTAACCAGTTAAGACATTTTGACGTTTAAGACATTTAAGACAGTGTCCTGAAGGACATCGGCGTGCTCCTCATTGATGGGCTGACCTTCCAAATGAAATTCTACTTCGACTTCCTGGAGAAGCTGTCAGGGAAAGAGAAATTCAGCAGAGCTGCTTTCAAGGTGAGCTGCAGTTTCTCCGTGGCCCAGGCACTGCCGTGACCCTCGCTGTGCCCGCACACGGCCCATCAGAACCTGGCGAGTGTGGAGCTGCTGTCAGCTCTCCCTGCCTTGGGCTCCTCGTGTCCCCAGCACCTCAGCCGTGACGAGGACGTCCCACATCCTCCCCGTTTCTCCCCTGCAGGCCCCCTGGCTGCTGGACGTGGTGGTCTGGACACCGAGTGGCACCGGTGGCCTCCCTGGCGCTCTCTGGCTGCCTCGTCGTCTTTCCCATGTGAGTATGTTGGTGGCTGTGGCTGCTGCCTGGTGCAGTTGCTCAGCTCTCGTTCCACAGCGCTTGTTCCTTGTGTCCGTGACTGTCCTGCCTGTCTGTCATGGAACCACAGAATGATTTGAGGTGGAAGGAGCCTTGAAAGAGCACCTCGTCCGACTCCCCCGCAGGGAGCAGGGACACCTACCCCCAGAGGAGGTTGCTCTGAGCCTGGTCCAGCCCGACCTCGAATGCCCGTCCAGGCACCCACCAGCTCTCTGGGCAAGATGCTCCAGTGCCTCGCCACCCTTCTGTCAAAAACTTCTTCCTAATATCCAATCTAAATCTCCTGCCGTTTGAAACTATTTCCCTTTCACCTAAACCGACTGACCCTGCTAAAGCCTTTGGAAAGTAGTGTGCTTAATGCAGCATGAAGACGTGCCTGGGAGCAGACAGTCAGAGAGCAGCAAGGAGTGCTGGCGCGGTGCGTCACACCGCTCGCTGTCTTCTCCTCTCATGCAGGTTTCAAATGGAGTTTGTACCCAAACCACCGCCTGGAATAAACCACAAGTCCTCGGGAAGCCTCTCTGGTCAGGAGACACCAAAGAAAGAAGACGCTTTGCCACCTCTTGACTAGGGCAAGAAAGGTAAAGCAGCTTCCAGCTCCTTTCCAGGGCACGGGCAGCCAACTTGAGCTGGGAAATCCCCTGCTGACCATCAGCCGAGGGCTCTGACTGGTGTCAAAGTTTCATGCCAGCTCAGCACGGCCCCTTCCCATGAGGAATTGTTGGCCTCTCCAAAGATAAGGCGCTGGGTGTGACGTGCCCCCATCCCTGGCTGTGGCAGGAGGATCTTAGGCCCTGCCCTCCCCTGATGGAAGGATGCAGTCCCCAAAAGTCACTCTGCCACCTCATCATCACCACCCAGCTCCTCTTTCCCAAAGCCAACGCCACGAATGCAGTCCCAGAACAGAGCTGAGCTGCAGAGAGGAGGAGCGGGGCCAGGGATGCCGTCAGGGAGGGTTCGAGGGCGGCTCAGATGGGAGCAGTGGGGGGAGCAGAGTGGCCCTCTGGGCTGTTGTGGGAAGGGGCCTGAGCACCCCTGGTGAGCAAGCCAAAGGGCTGACAGTGAATCTCCTCTGCCTTCCCCATTGCAGTGAGATTTGCTGGCCGTCAAACGTTAATTAAACACTTGAGCAGTTCAAGTGTTGATGGAGGACACTTCAGAAGGATAAGGAGCTTGCTGCTGAAGGAGAGCTCTACATCCAGGTGAGGCTCCGGGCTGGGATGTGCACGGGGTGACCCAACCAAAGCCCATTCCCTAATCCCAAAGGGTCCCTGTTTGTGGCCGCCCAATAGTGCTGGGATGGGGACACCAGGAGCCCCCCAGCTCACAGGGCTGCCCCTCTGCTCATCTCAGGAGCCACGGGGCAGCCGGTGAGCAGTCTGTGGGCAGGGCTGCGTTGCAGCCAAGGCTCCCGGCTCAGGCTTGCAGTGTGCAGCCCTGAAGCCATCAGCCCCTCCTGCGGACCCCTCCCGCTCTGTCCTTGCAGACTGCTGCCAGCGATTCGGATGGTGCCTGAAGCCCCAAAGCAGCCAGTGACCTGCCAGCTGCAGGGGGAGGCAGGAACTCCAAGCCAAGAAGAGCTGGGCTGAGCACCGGGGGCAAAACACGTGAGCTTCCCTGATGAAGGACAGGGGGCAGAAAAAGTCCATCGGGACGGTGTGGTGCCCAAATTGCAGACAGCCGAGGCCTCACCCGTCAGGTCAGCTTGGGGCAGACAACAGCTTTCGTAAGATCTTCCTCCAGAGCTGAGTCCAGCCTGTCCATGGAGCCTCCAGGCAGACCTTCCAGGCTCCCACTTCTGGCACGTGACTCGGTACAACTTCTCAGGCTGAGGGCTAAGAAGAACAGGGCTGTGCAGCAAGAACCTGAGCAGATGGCAGCACCAACATCTCGTGGTGAGTCCAGCCTGCCTGGGCAGTCTGCCCCCAACACATCCAGATTGCTGCTGCCCATAAAGGAAGAAGCGGGGTCTCCCCAGTGTTAGCCTCCGAAGACCAAAGCCCACCCCGCAGGAAGGGCTCACCCTAGCCATGCTGATGCAGGCATGGGGTGCCCAGGACAGACAGAGATCAACTGGAGGCTGCAAAACAGATGCTTGAGTCCCATCTGCATCACATCTCATATGAAACCAGGCTGCCCAGGGCCCCATCCAACCTGGCCTTGATCACCTCCAGGGATGGGGCACCCACAACCTCTTTGGGCATCCGGTTCCAGCGTCTCACCACTCTCTCTGTAAAGAACAATCCAACCTGACATCCCATCTTCAACTCAACACCACGTCCCCTTGGCCTGACGTCAGCCACACCATCAAAGAGTCGACTCCCCTCCTGTTTGTAGGCTCCCTTTATGTACGGAAGGCTGCAATGAGGTCACCGCGCAGCCTTCCCTTCTCCAGGCCAAACAAGGAGATCTAGAGTGAAATGTAGAGGGGCAGAACTGTCAATAAAGCCTTACCACGGGCCTATCCTTTAAACATCTCCGCGATGCCTGTGGCGGCGTCATTGCATCTTTTTACGCCAGCTCTCGTGCCGGTGGAGGGAGAAAGAATTGTGAGAGGGCATCAGGGCGTCTCACGATGTTTCACTTGATGCCAAAGGACATCCAGCATCTCTTCTGTCTTATCTGGCTCCCAAGCCAGACTGAGTTCTTTGCCTTTCGGGGTAACTAGAAGCTGTGTGTGCTGTTGCCTTTGTAACCTCTTGCTGTTTGGGTTAAGGGTTGTGCTTCAGACTTTGTGGGCTGGGTCTGAGGAGGCCCCTGAGTGCCTCTGGCTTTGAGCCTCAGTCAGTGGCAGTTGTTGGTTAGTGATCTGTGTGTGTGTGAGTGGTGGTACCGAGAGCTGTGTGAATTCCTTGGCGAGGCCAAACGGCGTGGAGCTCCTTCTACCCCTGCTTGTGCAGGTCAGGAGTGAAGCACGTTGCTCAGTGCCTGCAGCTGCAAGCTTTCTGTTTGCTCGTGCAGCTTTGCTGTGAGCGATGCGGAGCTGTCAGGCAGACTTGGGTTCATTTGCCACTCTCAGCAGCAATGAGACCAGCAATACCTTCAGTAAGCTGCATTGCAGCTGAGAAATCAGTTGGTCTGGCAGCAGAAATGCCGTGCTGGAGGGATCGTTGGTGGCCGTGAGCTGACAGCACAAGCCTTGTATTGGCCACTGGTGTATGTGACGTGGATTGATGGCAGCTCGTTTAGCGGAGGAGCCTGGGATGTGATTGAATCGTATTGTGGAAGGGGGGAAGGGAAAGCCTCTGTGGGTAAGAAGCTGCTGTGAGCTGTAGTGCTGTAGCACTGTCCTCTTACCTAGGCTTTCTGTTTGTTGTTTCGTGGGACTTTCGTCTCTTTCCTTCTTCTGCTCTTACCTGAAGATCTTTGTGCTGATGATTGCCTGTGTTATTGTACAGGCTAAAGTTTGTTAAAGCAAACTGGGGCTAAAAGGGCAGCAGGCAGCTTAGCTCTGTTTAATGACTGTGTGAGTAATTAAATGTATTGCTGATTCTTCCTAAGGATGCCATAAGTGAAGAGGGTTTTTTTTATTATTATTCTTGATTTTATGCCATCGGGGTTGGTAATAACCTGAAGAGTCTGGGAACCTCTGGGGAAAATGGTTTGTTGTCTTATTTTGCTTGGTGGCAGCTGTTGCAGAGAGTGAATTCACACAAGGAGCCAACTAGAAAGCACTGCGTGCTGTTGGATCTGCACTGTCACCATCTCTCTTGCCCAGGGCTGTTGAGAGCAAATGAGGGATCTGACTTCCCCACTACTGTTCTCTGTTTGCGTGGTAACAGATGTCAGTCTGCTGAAAATGACAGCCTGGAACCAATTGTGATTGTAAAACACTCAGTTTCTGCAGCCTGGTAACTGTTCCGTGTTGCAGCAGCAGCAGGTAGCAGAGCAGTTACGTTCCCAGCTGTTGAGCTCATGTTCAGCTGCTAAATCACAGCTAAACCATCTCATTCTGCTGAGACACCCCCTGAGCAATGGGAAGCAGATTTAATAGGTTTATGAAGGAAGCAAAATCGTAAACCTCTAAGAAAGTACAGACAGGGAATGTTTAAAAAGAAAAGGGTATTTCAGAGGATTTCAGGGATGCGAGTCTTGTTGGAGGCCAGGAATGACAGGAGTTCCTGAGGGGTTCTGATGCCTTCACCAAGGATCTGGTAGCGGGGCAGGGTGAGCCCTCAGAGATGCAGCTGACACAACGCTGGGGGCAGCGACTGACTCGCAGAGGGCCGTGCAGCCATGCAGTGCTCTCAGCAGGTTGTGAGGTGGCCGACACAGAATGACGGAATCGTAGAAGTGTAGAGGCTGGAAAGAACCTCTGGAGATCGCCTGGTCCGACCCCCCTGCTAAAACAGGATCCGTCCAGCAGTAACTTCATCACTGGAGTCTCACGAAGTTCCTTAAGCAGTGCAGAGTCCTGCACCTGGGGAGAAACGATCCCAGGCACCGCTGTGTGCTGGTGGCACTCGGCTGGAGAGCAGTTCTGCAGGACAGAGCCTGGGGATCCTGGTGGACGCCGAGCGGAACGGGAGCCAGCGGTGCCACTAAGAAGGCTGGTGGCTTCCTGGCTGCGTTAGGCAAAATATTGCCAGGTGCGATGGGAGGGGATTCTTCCCCTGTGCTCAGCGTTGGTGAGCCTGCACCTGCAGCAGGAATCTGTCAAATTGCCTGGCTCCAATTTTCATGGAAAAGGAAATAAATACTGGGAATAATTTCAGTTTCTACTTTCAGCTCCCATTTTTGCAGAAAGGGAATCCAGGCGTGCATTGGGTTTGCCTGCGAACCGGACGCTCCGTTGCTGCTTTTCTGCTTCCAACGTAAGCTCTGCTCACGTTCCTGGTTGCCTTTCAGAACTGCTCTGCGAAGCAAAGCAGAGCCGGCACGCTGGGTTCAGTCTCTGAACAGAGGCCTTAAGCTGACTGGCAGCAGCAGGGCGGCATGTCATGGTGAGCAGGCACAAAGCCACAGCTCTGTGCTGAGGTGGTAGGGGAACGTGCTAACTTCTAGGAGCTACACACCTTAACTGTGAATAAAGGGCTGTTGGTTGTTAGATAGTGAAGGAAGGTTTTACACACAGAGACCTACCGAAAAAACCAACACCACGTCTCTTTTCAGTGCCCCTGAATTCTGCTGTGTGATCCAGGAACTCGTGTCTCATGGCAAACTCCTGCATGTTGGATTCCACGGCCGTCAGGCACAGTGCCCATTTGCCAGGTGCTGCACTCATTACAAACCCTCTCTGAAACCCACGTCTGGCAGAAGGCTCTAGAAGTGAACTGAAACGTTGCGATGCAGTAATGCTGTGCTCAAAACTGCTCGTGATTAAAGAGAGGCAGGAAATCCTGGTGTCAGTTCGGTACGTCAGCATTTGAAGTCCTGCTGTCTGTCATCTCAGCTTCGCTGAGTTCTGCAACAGAGCTCAGAAATGCAGCTCACAGACCTTACTGCCTTTCAGGGTACCTGGGGCATCTGTGGCAAGGTGTGATCTCTGGGAATTCTGTGGAGCATTTCAGATGTGAATGTCTCCTTATTAACAGCTGCCAGTTAATGTAATTTGTGTTACATTTAGCTTCGTCGTTTTTGTACTTATTTGATGGACAGAAGAACAATGCTTCTATTTTTTTTCTTGCAGTCTATCAGACAGCTCTCGAGCTGCTACTGCAAATTTTAATCCTTCCTGTTCTCCATTCCTTTGCCGTTTCTTTGACCTGTTTTTCCGTTTAGAAAGTTCTCCTTGCCCTGGATGCTGTGCAGTGCTATCAGTTTTCTCAGGAGATGTGCAGAATCATTGCTGCAGGTCCCAGAACAATCCTGCAGTGTGCATCTGATGGCTCAGTGGAAATGCCAACCTCACACTGGTGTTCCACGGCACACAATTCTGTGTGCCTGACAGCTCCTGTTCCCAGTGCTACATGTGCACATGTAGGAAAGTTGAAAAGCAGAAGCGAAATGAAAAATTGCCATTCAGAAAACACCTCTCACCAAGAGCCAAGCCTCAGCTCAGTGGAATAGCTCCTCGGTTTCCTTTACATCCAGTGATTGAAATGGGTAGATGTGAACAAAGGCATTTGTGGTAATGTGTTTGGGTTTCTTCTGTTCTTCTGTTCTTTTGTTTTGTATTGACTTTGTTCCTACAAAGTTGCATCTTAGTCTATTAAGACCTGGCAGGCAAATCTGCACTTGGAGAAGCCTGCAGCTATTTGGGAAAGTTTCCCATAAGGTGAGGAAAGAGTAGGGGAGGGAGGGGAGGAAAAAATGGGAGGTAGGGGTGAGGAGAGGAGAGAGGGGGTGGGGAGGGTTGAAGGGAAAATAATGAAACAAAAAGAGAATAAAAAGTGAAAAGCAATGGATGGTAACATATACAAGAAAGCAAGTAGGAAAGCTACCCATAGCACAGCAAAGCAGGAATGAAAAAAAGCAACCTTGCAGGAATGGAGGAATGTGGGAAGAGCTGAGGCCCTGCCTGCCACAGGAGCTGCATGGAAGGAGAAGCTGGGCCCAAAGGTGAGAGGGGTTTGGTGCTTTGGTCCCTTGTTCTCCATCCCTTCGCTTCTGTCCATCTCTCCTTCCACGTTTTCCACCCATCCTCTTCTCCACCCGTCCTCTCCCCTCTGTTCTCCATCCATCTCTTTCCACGTCCTCCATTCTGCTCTCCTCCCCCACACCCCCTAGTCCATCCCTTCCAGCTCCCCATCGCCCACCCCTCACCCCATTCCCTCCCCACCATCTCCCCCTCCTCTGGCTTTAACACAACCTGGGAAAAACAAGGTTGTCCCCCAGAAGTTACAGAAATCTTACACCACGTGCACTTAGGAGTGTGGCTACCAGGGATGCCTGGCAGAGCCAAAAATGCAGCCCCAATAGCAGTGAAGGTAAAAGCAGGAGCCAGCGCAGTCAGGGTAAAGCAGCGCCCTTTGAGGAAACGAGAGTGCAGAAGGAGAGAAGAAATCATAAATAACTGTTTGGAGTTTGGATTGCTAATTGAATGTGAATCCAATGTGCTGAATGCCCAGAACACTTTTCTGCCACACGTAAGTGGAGGTGCATGGAAAAGGTAGCTTTTATTGCGGAGCTGACTGACTGGAGTGTGTGTGCTGACTGAAGACTTGATTCTTCTTTTTCTTTGCTCGGGAGCTGGGTAACAAGGTGGGCCTTCCACAGACAAGGGTTTGGACTCCTGGTTTTCAGACTCTTTTAGCTGCATATTTAGAGCTCATGATAATCCTACAAGAGTAAAAATAAAATGCATTAGTTACTAAATTGGAAAGCATTCTAGGCAGAAATGTGTTCTCACAATTCCTCCCTGTTCCACTGCAGTTACTGGCAGCACTCTGCAGATGCTGAACTGTTTTGCTGGAGAACAAATGCATATTCAGCAATGTTGAAACCACGTTGTCAGTTGGCTGCCAAAATCCACGAGCACACCGTGGTTTCAAGGATTGCAGCAGGCACTCTGTCAGTGTACTGCTGTTACAACGAACCGATGGGCTCCAGGCAATGGCAGGTGGGTTCCATACCCTCAGGGCCACCCCCACAGGTGCCCATGGAGGCACACTGCTCTCTGCGGCAGGAATCCTGTTTTCCTGGCCATCCCTCCATCCACTTGTATTTGCATCCATCCTCTCATCCAACAAGCGTTCCATCCATCCCACGGCCCTTCCATCCCTTTGTCCATCCCTCCCTCCCTCCCTCCAACACTTCTCTCCTCTGTCGATCCCTCTGTCCATCCGTTCCTCTCTCCCAGCAGCCTCCCCCCATTACCCACCAGAACCTCCTCTGGAGCTCTGGCGGATCTCCCCATCGTGGTGCCTCCAGGCATTTCCTTGCCACCCTGCAGGTGCCGATGTTCTGCTCCCTCTCCCTCGCATCACCCCATCCTGTTGCTCAGCAGCCCTCCCCACTCTTCATTCAAAGCCTCCCTTGTGAAGCTGCCATCCTCCTGACGAAAACATCCTCGCCTCCCTTAGAGATGGGTGCCATCCCTCCCACGCAGACACCGACCTGCAAATCAGTGCTGCAGGCACAGAACCCGAGCCCCTGCCACCAGCACCAGTCCTGCAGCCGAGGATGGGCAGCACCACCAGTGCCCTCCTGTCACGCCTGTCCCGCAGCACCACCTGGGCCCCCGCACCCTGGACCACCGGCCCCACAGCTCTGCACTCACTTCTGATGCAGCCTTACCCGTGCCCACCTTTCTTCCTGCTGGCCTCGCACAGTGAGCCACATGAGCTGTCGGGTGGACCGCATCCATCGCGTGGAGGCACTGCAGCCTCCTTCCAGCACTGAGGGTGCTGGAGCTGCGAGTCCTTCTGTGGGGCAGGAGCATCCTCCGCTGCCAGGGTTTTCCAGCTGCAGTCCGTCACCAGACATGAGGCTGCGCTGTGGGGCTGCAGCACTGGGCCGGCAGCTCAGCAAAGCCCCTGAGCACGGCGGAGACGAGCGGGCGGCCTGCGATGCCTTCACAGCATTATGCACTGCGGGAATGAAATGTTGTTCCTGCGCTGGATGTTGAGATGGACAACTGACCTAAAGAAATAGAACACGACGTGTTTGCATTCCGTAACTTGTCTGTAGGAGTAGCTGATGTGACAAGGAGAGATATCATCTGCATATCAGGAACACACTTTAGACACACAGTTACTGCGCTGTGCGACACATTCTTCCTCACACAGTTGCAATAGACCTTAAATGTTTTAAACAATGTAGGTACAGTATTCTGAACTAGAAAACGTGCTGTAAGACTGGTGAGCCAGCAAACATGAAATGCGTTTAACAAGCTTTCAAGGAGCCAGGGCTTTTACACAAAGCACAGCTGTCCCACTCTGTGGCAATCTCAGGATGCCGTAGGCAGATCCAGGATGCTCCCCTCTATCCTCCCTCCAAGCTTATCTCGATGCAAGGACAGACAGATGACCAGAACGGTGACCCAGTGTAAAGGGCGCAAATGCCAAGGGGGTAATTAAACAATGAAGAGGTCAGGTTTACGTTTATGCTGTAAAGCAGGCATCCGAAAGTGACAACCAGATGTTTGTTAAGAAAGCAATGGTCAGAAGGCCATTAACCAGCGGAGATGTTTGTGTCTGCATGGCAAGGATCTGTGTGCACTTGCTATTTGTGGGATCAGTGAAGTGTCGCAACAGAGTGCGAACCTGCAGCACTCAGCAGTGAGGAGCCAGGGCAGAAAGGGATCAGCGTCGGGCAGCAGGGCATAAAAGGTGCAGCACTGCTTTCTGTGCGCGCTCCTGCTTGCAGGAGGCCCAACACTGCCATTGCAAATAAAACCTGCTTTATCAAAGACACCGTCCTGGAAAATCATTGGGCATTTCCAACATCACCACCACTTACAAACACCTGCAAAAGCCAACAAGAGCCACGTTCTGTAGTGCTAAGAACGCACAGCTTAGCAGGCAGGAGCGTGGGGCTTAGGAGAAAGGTCAGAGGTTGGTAGAGAATTGCACATCACAAAGGCACCACGAGCAGGGTTCTAAGGGCAGTGTGATCCAGGAGTCCCAGAAGGAGGTGCTGGCACCTTTGGCACGCGACCCCAGGACAAGGCAGCTCGGTAGGAGGCATCAGGCAGCGCTGATGAGACGCGCTTTACGGACAGTCCTTCTTTAATAGCTACCATTCCAGTGACAGCAATGGGCTGAGAGCAAAGGCTCCACACACAAACCTGGTGGCTTACGCTCCCACCAGTCAAGGCAAACAGAGCAAGACGATAAGGCTGACCTGCAAGCAGGCACGGTGCAGCCAAAGTCCCTTGTGCAGTCACTGGGGCAGCTTCCCCACCTCCAGCCCCACAGGCAACACACACACACAGAGCACAGCACGGCTGGTCGTGCTCCACGCTCAGAAAGCAAGCTGACAAGCTGGAGCTCCACAAGGACGTGGAGATCACTTCATGATCTCTGCTTTCCATGCTGGAGCTGCAGCCGGTTGTACTGAGGTTTCTGAAGCCCCTTTCAGTCTCAGGAGGGAATGAAACAGCCCGAATGGAATGGATGCACTGGGGCTCTCTCCAGGACACCTGCTGCCTCAGAGGAGTTCACATCCACTGAACAGCCATGGAGCTCCTGCAAGGGCACCACGCACAAACAAGGAAGGGAAGGAAAACCCAGCACACTGTGCAGGGGTGCTGCCTCTCAGCAGGTGATCCCTGTTCCGTGTACAGAGGATGGACATCAGCTGCACCTCCTCTGTTCCCCATTTCTTCTCCCCCGCTTCATACAGGCACTGACAGACATTGTGGATGACAAAGTAAGGCTGATGGAGAAGGCTGGGCATACAGGAGATCTTTAATTCCTGCAGCTAGAGCACTGCTGGCCCGTGCTTGTCCAGACCATGGATATTTTCCAGCAAGCACCAACCAGGCACGGCAACCCACAGCCAAAATGTCACTGCCCCTGCCAAGCAGCCAGCCAGTCTACAGACTCTCATTAGAGGCTTGCAAACGAGACTAGAGCCATTATTCCCATTTCACAGGCTGGCTTCTCTTCACCATGCATCACACACACAAGAATAGATTGGGAAGCACATTACTACACACCTGAGCATCTGCTGAGCAAGGCCATCATCCACATGCATTCCCTCACCTCTGCAAGGACACAAGGAGAGAAGACTCGGTTCACCAGAGCATCTACTGGAAGCAACTCCTGAGAACTCCCCATTCAGGAACGGGTGCTGGAGATGGATAATGGAGTCCTTCAAAGGGAACACAGCTCACAAACACAGCGAAACACAGCTCAAGTGTGCTTTGGGCTCCTTCTGAAACGAGCAGCAACCCACTTTACTGGCATGTTTAAAGAAGAGCCCACAGCACTCACGCACAGCCAGAGTCAGAGCCCCCTCCCTGCAGAAGCTGGGCTTGAGGAGCAGCCATGGGACGCACAGGGTGAGAAAAAGCCAGCCTGGAGCTCCTCACCACTGAGTGCAGAGCTGTGCCCACAGCTCTGAACATTCAGCCCCTTCTCCCTCAGCGTGGCTCAGCGCCATGAGGGACACGAGGACCCTTGGGAACACGGCAGATGTGTCAGATACGACGCCATCCTCAAGGGAGCAGCCAGCTTCCAGCAGGAACACACACAGCATCCGTAAGGAGCAGGGCCACCACCTGGGTGCTGCCCACAACATTTGCCAGCCATCACCTGGCTGCATCTCTCGGCATCACTGCAGCGCTCCAGCCATCATCATCAGTGCTGCAGCCTCCAATTAAGAAGCACAGACAGCAAGAAACTGGCAAGAGAGCCACACGTCCCGCTGACAGACAGAATGCTCCTCCCCATTTCAGTTACACCAGTTCAGCTGCTGCTGAAATTCCAGTCTAGCTTCTCTCTGCACAAACAGCAACACCCAGGTTGGCCAGTTTGTCACACCTGAAAGCTCCCCAGACTCCTTCCTATCACGCCTGCCTGCACACACACACACTGATGGCAGGCAGCAGGACAAGGCCTGCCCTTTTGCTCTGCTTACGAAGCTCGCAGTTCTCATCAATGTGACCAATCTCTTCACTGGTGTGAGAAGCCAGAATTTCAATCAGGCAGCCTTCACCTGTTCCTGCTCCCTAGGGAATCGCCAAGCAAGATTTCAGATACCAGCACCTGCTTGTGACGTGCAGCCAGGTTTCTTTAAGAGTTAATAAATGAGAAGACGTACATAACAAAGCAGCAAGTCCTTGGCCAGAACTTGAGCCATTCGAAAGGAAGACTTCCAAACCTTCACAGCCCTCCTTAGTTCTGCACGTCACACACGGTGCTGGCGGTCATCATCCCAATCATCACCCTCTCAGAATTCCCACTCAGCTTCAAGTCACTTCCAGTCATCGATCAAACCCTAGAAGGCCAAGAGAGGAGAAAGGAGCTGGCAGAAGGCGCGGCCTTCGAGGACAGAAGGAACTGAGCTGCTCACCACTTCTCTTCAGGCTCCAACCCTCCTTGCATCAACAACTGCACTGAACTGAACAGGAACAAAACAACCTTGGCCAGGTAAAGTCTCTGCTGACCTTTCTCTTATGGAGGCTGGGTCATTTTTCGCTTTTCACCCAGTGACCCAACCACGTTCACACATCTCTGCAGAGCACCTACCTGCAGGAGTGCTCTTGTAGGTGATCAGAACTCGCTGACGTTGGGAAGCATTGAGTTTGGTCAAGCCGTCAGTGATGGCATCTTCATCTGTGCCTGCAAGAAACAAATGGAAGCTGGTCAGGCTGCTTGCACAAGAATCAGAAGTGCCCTCTGCTCTTGTGCCACCTCCAGGCCCCTACACAGCCAGCTCTCAACAGCCCCAGGACTACAGCTATGCACACAAAGCTGCCAGGACCCACACCTCCAGAGCAGCTGCATTTCAGGACATGAAGGGCAGCTCTGTTTCCACTTTCCAACAATTTTTAGGGCAGCTGTGTTCCAGCGAAGATCATCAGCAAAACAGTGCTCACCTTCATGGAGCCTGGGCTTTGGAAGACGGGCACAGGAATAACCTCTGCATGGGTGGAACCTTGTGGGTTGAACCAGGAGAGAACAGCATGCCCAGAGAGTTTATCTGGAAAAATACTTCCTCTGTGAGCTGGCACTCAGTTGGATTTTCTCAAGCAGGAAAAGCAGACGTGCATTGTCCTCTATAGGAAAAGCAAACGTGCACTGTCCTCTATAGGAAGAGACAGAAAGAAATTACACATTTACCACTCATAACAAGACAGACAGTGCTCTTCCTACACTCCCTACGCTGACCTGATTGCAGCAAATGCCTGGCACAGCATGGCACAGCAAACAAGCACACTCACCATCATTCGAGTTTTGGGTCAATCTCTTCTCATTCAGGTCCACCAGCAGCTGGCAGCTGCAATAAAAACCAGCGAGAGCATTAGTTTTCCAGCAAACAGCTGCTGGTGAAGTGATTGTGACTGTACAGCACGGCGATAAGCAGGAAGCAGGGCTATTAAACAAGCAAATCGCAGCACAAAAGCAAGGTCAGTACAACAGAGGAGGGAGGCAGAAGTGCTGTGAGTGCAAAAGAGCCGGCAGAAAGAAAACCCAACGCAGCGCCATCTGTCTGTGCTGCGGCCGGACTGACTGCGGCCGCCTCACGGCGCCTTTGTGCTGCTCCAGTCCCTGCCCTCAGTCAGCGCCATCCCCTCCATCTCTGGTACAGCAGGAGACGCGCACACCTCCACGCAGCCGCAGACACGTGGAGATGTTTCCTGGGACCGCCGGAGGAGCCCACGGCCGCACACTGCCCTCACCACCCCCATCTTCCCAGTCCCCAGTCCTGCCCTGTGCTGCTGCTCTGCAACGAACAGCAATCCAGCACACAGCGTCCCGCAGAATCACAGAATCACTCATGTTGGAAAGGACTTTCAAGAGCACCGAGTTCAACCGCAGCCTGACCATACTGCCCTAACTCTAACAAGCCTCACAGAATCTCAGAATAGCCAGGGCTGGAAGGGACCTCAAGGATCACAAATCTCCAACCCCCTGCCACATGCAGGGCCACCAACCTCCACATTCAACACCACACCAGGCCGCCCAGGGCCCCATCCAGCCTGGCCTTGAACACCTCCAGGGATGGACGGGGCATCCGCAGCCTCTCTGGGCAGCTGTTCCTGCACCTCACCACTCTCTCTGTAAAGAACTTCCCTCTGACATCCAACCTCAGGCTCCCCTCCCTCAACTTCAAACCATTCCCCTTGTCCTGCAGTTATCTACCCTTTCAAAGAGTTGATTCCCCTCCTGTTTGTAGGCTCCCTGTAGGTACTGAAAGGCTGCAGTGAGGTCACCCCGCAGCCTTCTTCTCCCCACGCTGAACAAGCCCAGCTCCCCCAGCCTGTCCTCACAGGGGAGGTGCTCCAGTCCCCGGATCATCTTCGTGGCTCTCCTCTGGACCCTCTCCAACAGCTCCCTGTCTTTCTGGTACTGGGGGCTGCAGACCTGGGCGCAGTGCTGCAGATGGGGCCTCACAAGAGTGGAGCAGAGGGGGACGATCACCTCCCTGTCCCTGCTGCCACCGCTCTGCTGATGGAGCCCAGGATCCCACTTGCTTTCCCCGCTGCAGGAGCACTGCTGCCTCATGTCCAGCTTTTCATCCCTCAGGACCCCCAGGTCCTTCTCCGCAGGGCTGCTCTCAAGGACCGCTCCTTCCAGGCTCCCTCCGCTAAATCACGGCGCCCTGAGCACCGCACCCGGACGATTTTTAAACACATCGGGGATGGTGGCTCAACCCCCTCCCTGGGCAGCCCACTGCAGTGCTCACCAACCCTTTCCGTACAGTAGTTGGTCCTGATATCCAACCTCAACTCACCCCACGTCTGCGCGTTCCGTGGAACCCCACAGATGTGACAGCGGGCTCCGGCTTTTGGGCGCTTCTCAAAGTGCGCCAGCGCGCGGCGTCAGGAGCGGAGGAGGCAGCAGCCGAGCCCGCCGCTGACGCTGCCGTTGCGCGTCCCTCCCCGGGCCTCCCACGGCTTCCTCTTCCCGGCCCCGCTCGGCTCATCGTGGGCTGCAGACACCGCTGAGGCACTCGCACCGCACGGCCGCCATCTTCCCGTGCTGCCGGACCGCTCTCTGCAAGCTGCGCTGAGTTCCCGCAACGCAACAACCGCAGGCATCGCCACGGGCAGCCGGGCCGGGGCCCTGCGGGACGCGCGGTGATGACGCAATGACGGCGCGACCGCGGGCGGAAAGGACCCCGCGCGCAGCGCCCGCCCCGTTCCGCGGGCCGACCAATGGCAGCGCGGCGGAGGCGGGACCGAGCGCGGGCTCTCCGCTAATGGCGGCCGCGGCCGCAGGGCCGCCGCGATGTTGCCGGCGCGCCGGCGGAGTCGCGGGGTTCCGTGCGGGGAAAGCGGCGCTCCGCCGCTCCGCGTCCCCGCCGCCGCCCGTCCCATGCCTCGGGCCGTCGGAGGAAGGCGGCGCGGGGGCCCGTCCGTCCCCGCCGGCACCGAGCCGTCCTCCGGAGTTGTCGTTTGCACGGGAGCCGGTTGGGAACGCGGTCGTTTGTCTGTCGCTCTGGGTGTTCGTCGATTAAACGTTTCCCGTTCGTTTCTCGGCGCTTCTGCCCGCGGTCGTTTCTGCAGCTCCAATAACCCGCCCCGTCCCCGTGCCCACCGCCGGGTAAGGACTGGGCGGCGCAAACGGCCGTGTCGTAGCACTGCGAGCGCCGGCCCCGTCGCTCCCCCCGCGTCCCCTCCCCTCCTCGGCACCGCGTGGGAAATGGCTGGGGTGGGATTCCAGGAGAGCTGGGGCGGCTCAGCCTGCAGAAGAGGAGGCTCGGGGCGATCCCGGGCGCGGCCATCGGTCCGTGCAGGGAGCTGCGCAGAGGACGGAGCCGGGCTGCGCCCGGCGGTGCCCAGCAGCGGGACCGGAGGCTCACGCTGCAGCACAGCAGGTTTCCCTGTATGTCACCGCTGAGCCCCCAGCTCCGGTCAGCGCCGTTGGATACTTTTGCCACTGATCACAATGCAGGAGATGGGAGCATCCTTGTGAAATCCACCGGGCATCCTAAGGCACGAGGTGCTGCTGGCACTCCTGAGGCTTTGAAGGGGCAGCGGGGAAAACTGGAGGGCTCAGGGCAGTACTGGGAGCTCTTGAAGGGGCTTTGAGGTGCTGTGGGTTCAGAATGGCGTTTTTTCCTCGTTTTCACACACAAGGTGGCTCAGTAGCTACCAGTTGGTGGCAGCTGAGCCCATCAATATTGTGGCTTAGAGGTATGACACCAGCACCTGGCACAGGAGAACTCTGTAAGCTAAGTGCCAAGGGAAGAAAAAGGGAAACTTTAAATTCATTACCTCCTGTAAACTGGTAGTCATTGGCTTCTTGTCACACCCTACTCCTGTAAAGCAGGATAACAAGGATTTATCGACGTTTGCAAATGTGGTAGAGATTGCTGCATACAACCAAGTGCACATGGCTGAGCTCTCCCGTCTCTGTCCCAATTCTAGAAAGACCCAGAAGAGCTCAGCATTCTCCTGCTTTCATTTACTTACATGAACTATTTTAAAGTGCGTGCTGTTATAGGCTGGCACAAGCTTTAGTGCCTAAAGCCACAGCTTGAGAGGTCAGCACCAGCCCTGGGCCTAAAAACAGCCAGAGAGACCAGCACCAGCCCCAGGGCCTGAAGGCACAGCCTCAGCCATGAGGCCAGCACAGGTGGAAAGACACAGCCACAGCCTGAGAGGCTGGAAGGGTCCTGGGGCCTAAAGCCACAGAGAGGCCGGCACCAGCTGCGGGGCCTGAAGCCACAGACAGAGAGCCCAGGGCCTGAAGGCACAGCCAGGGATGCTGACAGCGGCCCCGGGGCCTAAAGCCACAGCCACAGCCAGAGATGCTGGCCCTGGACACAGGGCCTGAAGCCCCAGCCAGACAGACCAGCACCGGCCCCGGGGCCCAAAGCCACAGGCAGAGGCCAGCACCGGCCCTGGGCACACAGATGTGCACTATTGCTTCTACTGGTTCCCCTGGGGCTCCGTTGACCACGACGAGGCCATATTGGTCTTAACTGGTTTTTATTGGGCTGCATGCACAAGAGTCATCCCCACTCCTCCGTTATCTCATGTCACAGAGCCCCACTGGGTGACCTGGTGTTGGTTTCCTGCCATTTGGATCTGGGAGGCGTCCGTCTCCTTCCCTTATGATGAAGGCACAGAAGCCATGCGGGCCGTCACTGAGGTCACAGTGGTTCCCGGTCTGGGAGCATTTGTGGCACAGCTGGGAGCAGAGCTGGGGCTGTGGCAAGCGTGCTGCACGCAGACTGAGCTGTGAGCCCTTCTTGAGAGAGATCAGCTGTGAGAGCCCACTGGAAGCAGCGCTGCGGCGTGTGCGTGAGCTGGGCACGGCTCAGGGTGAGCAGTGAGCAGGTGAGCTGGGTTGGTGCTGGGTGGGTGCCGGGAGGTGTCTCAGCAGAAAGCGGGGCTGGGCAGGAGTTCCCAGCTCCAGCGGTGCCCCTCAGCACGGCTGTGTCCAGGGGAGATGGGTTCTGGTTGAGATTCCCTCCCACAATTCGATGAGGACAACGAAATGTCATTACTCCCTTGGAAATCCACTGCTGGGCCCCTGCCTTCATGTCAGACATTAAAAAGGAAGGAGAGTGCAGGCTGCACAGTGCAACTTGTGCCTCGTGCCCCACGGATGGCTGGGTGCAGAGCTACTGAGGAGATGGAGAAGAGCACCTGCTGGCACCAGCCGTGGCAGTCAGACACGAGCTGGAGCTGGCACTAGGCAGCTCTTGCAGCCAGCTGATTTCCAGACATTGTCCTCCTCAAGGGACCAAATCGCATGGCAGAAGCTGGGAAAATGCTTCTTCCTCATGATGTTTCGCTTGATAATTTCTGCAGGGCTCCTGTCCAAACGGAGTTTCAGAGATCGAGGCAGTGTCAGGAAGAGTGGAGCCAGGTCTTTCCAGGAGCGAGGGAAGTTCCTGCAGAGAGAGTAAGCTCTCTCTTCAGCTTCCTCTGAGACAGCAGTCATGTCTCAGCGAGGAGACATGGAGTGTGTGACAAGAAAGGTACGGCTGGGTTTCTTTTGCTTGGCTCTTCTTCCTTTTTCTCATTTTTAAGGGAAGGGGCCGAGCAGGGGGAGCCCTGCATGTCCTTTGTGACCTCAGTAACCAGTTGGGTTCTGTGCTCCCTGCTGACAGCGTGGGCTGATGGCGTGGACACGGCTCAGGCCCTATTTTCCCTTAGCGATAAATAACGTCCCAGCACTCTGCTATCCCATCTCCGGCACAGCCTGGAACCTCTCTGCAAACCTTGGCTGCCCGTTCCCTCCAACGTTTCTTCCTTTCCCTCCTCAGAAGCAGCACGGCGCGGTTCCCCGCGTTTGGGAGCAGCAGCCAGCAGGCTGCCAGAGATCCGGCAGCGCCTGGCAGCGTGCAGAGGGACGCGATGGGGACGGGCCGTCCTCACTGCCACGCAAAAGTGAGTTTCTGCAGTCCTCTGCCATGACGGATGAAAGAATGCATTTTAAGTCTTACTGCTGAGCAGGTGCAGTGCTGCAGGGATGTCAAGGAACCATGGTGGAAGCGTTAAAGATGCCAACAGTGGTAGTGGATGGCAGCAGTCAGAGAGATGTCTGTGTGTACATGATGGTGCTGGGAACTGAGTGAATTCCTTCTAGGGCCAAAAAATACCTTCCTCAGCTTTTACCCCTGACAGCATTTTGTTTGCTGGTGCACCTTTGCTCTGCAGAATGCAGAGCTGTCAGGCAGACCGGGGTTGCTCTGCTGCCATCTGAGCAGGAATGAGAGCAGTAATGCTTTGTGTAAGCACACTGCAGTTTAACCATCAGTTTCTGTTTTGGTTTGTCTTTCGGTTTTCGGGGGTGGACGTGGGCTAACGGGACAGTGCTGCTCCTGTCTGTGAAATCACGCTCCATCTGTTGTTACAGGGACGGAGCCTGCGCGTCTGTGGGATGGTGCTGGGCCTGGGGGGAAACGTAAAGCCTCCGCAGGTAAGAAGCTCTTGTGAGCTGTGGTGTGGGTACTGCCTCTAAGCAGGGCTGTGCGTGATGGAGGAGAGAAGAAAGGCACTGCAGTTCTGTGCTGATGGCAGAAGTGGCACAGTGCCGAAGCAGTGGAAAAGCCAATTGAAGAAGCTGCGCTTGAGGACCAGAAGTTTGTGTCTGACTGTGCTGAGTTCTTCCTCAAAGGAGATGCTCTTCATGTATTTCTTGTTTTCTGTCAGAAGCTGATGCCAGCAGCCTTCCTCTGAAGCGCAGCCATGCGGAAAGGCAGGGGAGGAGCAGCGAGTGTGACAGGGCACCCAAGAGAGGTACAGCACACAACAGGCATCGGGGTTTGGGGCGCTCCAGATGAGATGTCCCAGCATTGCAGCCCATTCTGCAGACTGAAAGTAGCGTTGGGCTCTTGTTAACTCTTGCTGCTTCTCCTTCCTTAACAGAGATCGGTGCTGAGCCCAATGGCGATATCTATGTGAAAGTGGTGCAGCAGGTGCATTCGGAGAGAGCTTGTCAACAGGCAGCAGCTCAAGCTCCTCTCCAGGCTGGAGGGCTTCCTAGAAGAGCAGGTCCCAGCACAGGGGGAAGAGCTTCCCCTGCCACATGCCCCCGCTCCGTCTCCAAGGCCCAGGCTGGATGCAAACGCAAGGCCTTGGAGGAAGGGACACCAGCAGCAGTGCAGCTGCCTGCCAACAAGAGAGCGAGGGCTGAGAGCGGAGACAGCGTGCTGGCTCCAGCAGCACGGCCTGGGCCTGCCGCAGCGCGGAGCTCCAGGCGCAGAGGTGAGCAGGGCTGTGCTACCGCTGTGCTGAGCTGCTGCCCTCTGCAAGCACGCGGAGTCTGCTTGGGGTTTGCTTTGCTTTTTCATTCTCTGAAGAGGGGAAAGGGGTTGAAGGCTGCCGAGTCCAAAGGCAGCGAGGTGCCGGAATGTGCAAGCCCGTCTCTTTACCTGCATGGTGGTCTTCTGCACGTCCCACTGGAAATGTCATTCACTGGGGGGCTTCCTAGTCCAATTTCCTTTGTCTTTTTTCTGCCATTGGTTGCTGCAGTTTTGCTGCTGACAAAACAAATTCATCTTTTTTCTCGCTTTATAGCAAGAAGACAGCGACGAAAGGAGAGGAGAGCAGAACTGAAGAAGGCTTCTCTGAGAGCAGCTGCTGCATGTGCAGAGGTGAGTCCTGGTGAGTGCAGACATGGCTCTCGTTGCTCTCTGGGCCTCCGTCTGTCAGACATGAAAGATTTCCCGAGGGAAGTGCTGTCCTGTTTCTACACTCGCTCTGTTTCTTTCCAGTCCTCCGCCATGAACAGCCTTGTGGAGATGATGCAGAAGCTGCAGCTGCACGACTGAGAGGAGGAGCGACAGAAGGCAGCGCTGCAGTGTGCGGCGTTACAGGGCAGCGCTGCGAGTGCCGCCCAACTCGGCACTCCAACTTTGGGTGCAGTCAATAAAAAACAGCCGCAATTAGAGACTGACAAGAGGCACACGGCCCGCTTTGTCCAGCAGCACTCAGTGCCTGCTGCACCACCTCCTCGCTCTTGGTCAGAACTCCCACAGCTCCATCAGCGAATGCTCCCGTCTGTTGGTGCAGCGGAGGCAGCAGTCCTTTGCACTGCCCACAAACCGACCGCCTGCAGAGCACGTGCAGAGAGCTGCGAGTAACAAGGCCTGGCCACCAGCGTGCTGACTTAGAGAACGCTGCCACAGAGATTGCTGAGTTTCCCAGGGCAGTGCTGACTGTTTTTTGCTTTATGATGAGTGTACAATGAGCAAAGTTCCCCAAAAGGATGGCATTTGCTCAAAAAATGACAGGCTGCTGGTCCAGAGCAGTGTCTCTGCAGGTTAGGACCACCAAGCTGCCATCCCGGCACTGCTCTGCTCACAGACAGCGCTGCAGGTCGTGGCACTCAGAAGGCGCCCCTCTGTCGTGCAGCCCTCCACAGCGCCTGCCTGCCTGCCCCTGTGTGGGCTGGGATGGAGCTTTTCCTTTGCAGCGCCTGGTGTGACGCCGTGTCCTGGTTCCGTCGGTGCCATCCTGTGGGCTGCTGTGCACAGCGCAGTGCTGCGGAGCTGTGCTTCCCGGCCCTGTGCTCTCCAGCACTCTCGTGTGAGTTCTGCCTCTCCCAGGAATCTCCTGTTCCCAGGAACCTCTGCTCCTCCCTTGCACGCAGATCTGTGTGCACAGCCCTGTGCAGAACCGCATGCCCACGTGCAAGGACTTCCCTGCACACACACCTGAGCATCCACATGCACATGCAAGCACATCCTTGCACAGCCCTGTGTGCACGCTCCATCCACGTGCATGCAAACGTGTGCAAAACCACACAGCCTTGTGCAGAGACCTTGATGCACACACCCGTGTTCACGCACACATACCCGTGTGCAAACCCACCCCTTTGCACACCAACGTGCATGAAGACACGAGCGCAGCTCCAGCCCTGCACACAGCCGTGTGCACACACGTGCAAAACTAACATTCACGTGGAAACACCCTGCTCACACCCACATGCAATGCACACTGATGTTAACACCACCTCTAAGATGATCGGAGGGCTGGAGCAGCTCTGCTGTGAGGAAAGCTTGAGGGAACTGGGCTTGTTTAGCTTGGAGAAGACAAGGCCCTGGGGAGACCTCATTATGGCCTTCCAGTGCTTGAAGGGAGCGTATAAATAGGAGGGGAACGGCTGTGTGTGAGGGTGGGTGGTGATGGGACAAGAGGCTTTAAACTGAGACAGGGGAGGTTTAGGTTGGATATTAGGAAGAGGTTTTCCCCCAGAGGGTGGTGAGGCACTGGAACAGGCTGCCCAAGGGGGCTGTGGATGCCCCATCCCTGCAGGCATTCAAGGCCAGGCTGGATGTGGCTCTGGGCAGCCTGGCTGCTGGTTGGCGACCTGCACACAGCAGGGGGTTGGGACTGGATGAGCACTGTGCTCCTTTTCAACCCAGGCCGTTCTGTGATTCTATGATCTCTGCACACCCTGCATGCACACACACCTGCACTCACAGCTCTGTGACAAATGCCGCTCCCATGGCACAGCCAACATGCAGACGGGGGAAATGTCAGGAGCAAAGATGCCCCGCTGCACTCCTTCATTCTGCTCTCTGTAATGAAGGCACTGGGGCGCAGCTGCAGCCCATCCTGAGATGTGGGTTGCTGCAGGGTGCCTCGTTTGGACGCTGCGGGGTCAACCCGGAGCCGCAGCCTGAGGGACACTGCTCGTGTGCTCTGGAGATGGAAGATGTGCCAGGAGCCAAGGCAAGACTTTCACAGGCAGCGCAGGGTGGTGTTCCTGGGCCGGGCGGTGACACTGCCCTGGGATCTGCGTGTGTCCCGTCCTGCAGCGCTGCAGAAGGGCTCAGGGTGCAGCACTGCGGCACGGCTCACTGAGGAGGCCGGGTTAAGCAGCAGAGCCCCAGGTGGGATATGGGGGTCCTGGGACGGTGAGGGGGGTCCTGTCAGGGTCTGGAATGGGCTGCCCAGGGAGGTGGTTGAGCCACCATCCCTGCATGTATTCAACAACCCTCTGGATGTGGTGCTCAAGGACGAGACGTAGCGCAGGGCTATTGGTTAGGGTGGCACACTGCACGGCATCGCAGGGAGCGGGGCCGGGAGCTGCGTGACGTCTGCCCCCGTTATTGGCTGCCCGCGCGTGCCCGCCCCCCGTCTCCGCAGAGCCGATTGGTCGCCGCGGCCGTCACTCGACTCCAGGGCGGGCCGTGCGCATGCGCGTTTCGTCCGGCGGTGCCCGGCCCGCCATGCCGAATGAGGGCGAGCCCGGGCGACGGCCCTGCGGCGTCGTGACGTCATCGTTAGGCGACGCGCGGAGCTCGGGCTGCGCGTCACGTGAGCGGTGGGGGCTGCGGTTTGGGGCCGGAAGCGGCTCCG
>NW_024884370.1:14455-28424 GCF_019232065.1 Centrocercus urophasianus | reverse complement strand
CCCCCCCCCATGTGTCACCTGAACGCCATTCCTCCTCGTGACACTCCTGGGATGGGGACAGCTCTGGACAGAACTGACCTTGGGGACAAGGCCACCTTCGGGTACGAGGCCATCCCCAGGGTGAGGGCCACATCCCTGAGCCAGGTCCCTAAATGTGGCCCTAACCCTAGGGACAGGGCCATGCTTGGGAACAGGACCACCTCAGGGGCCATGGCCACTCCTGGGGACAGAGCCATCCTTAGGGTCAAAGACACCTTTGGGGACAGGAACGTGCTTAGGGACATGGCTTTCTTTGGGGACATGGCCACCCTTTTTGGGGACAAGGCTATATTTGGAGACCTGACTGTCTTTGGGGATGCGGCCACACTTGTGGGCAGATCCATCTCTGAGGACAGGACCACAGCTGGTGTCAGGGTCACCTGTAGGACAGTGCCACCACAGGGACATGGCCGCACATGGGGACAGTGACGGCTCCAATCCCTTTGAGGACAGCTTCCTCCCCCATTGAGGTTGCACATGCCCTTTGTTACTACTGATTGCAGCTGGTGCCTGGCAGTGCCCAGCAGGCACTCTGCCATCGCTGCCCACGCAGCGCGTGTGACAATTAGTGTAGCTAATTACCGGGGGGTTGCCCTAATCCCTTTCCCCCCCCCCCCCTAAAAAAAAAAAGCCCTGGAGTGAAACGGGGCCTTCTTGGGGCCCTCCCAGTTCTCAGCCCCCGCCCTGCCCCCAGGGCCAGCCCTTCCTTACCCCAAATGGTCCCCATTCTCCACATCTCACCCCCACTCCCCAAAGGCCTCCCCAAAAACTGAGACTCTCCCCCCCCCCCGTTACCCCCGTGATCCCCTCCAATCTCTTCACTGTCCCCTCACTGTTCCTGTGTCCCCACTCAAGATGGCGGCGCCTCCTCACACCCCTCCCGCCCTCACCCAACATGGCGGCAGTCCCATATGTTCCGAAATAGCGATGAAGCCGACGCCCCGTACTCCGGAAGTGCTCATCCTCTCGCCCATATCCAATATGGCTCCGCGCCGCCCGTCTGTCTCTACAGGCGTGAAGGCGGCGAGGTGAGCGTGGCCCGGATGTGGGCGGTGCTTGAGGAGGGAGGGGAGCCCGGAATGTGACGTCGCGCCGGAAGTGACGTCGCTCCGTCAGCCGCCTGCAAGCGGGGAGAGGAGCGGACGGAGCCAACATGGCGGCGCCGAGCGAGGCCCGGCCGTGAGGGGAGGGAGCGCGGGGCCGGGCATGGCGGGGGCGGCCTAGGGGGAGCCTCGGCGTTACCTGGGCCGCCTCTCCGCTCAGCACAGCCCTGTAGCGGTGGGAGGCAGCGCTCGAGAGGCTTCGGCCGGGTGCCCGGGGGATGGGGGCCTAACGGGGCCCGGCCCTCGTAGCTGCGTCGTGAGGCGGCCGCGGGGCCTGGGGGCGGGGCTGAGGTCTCAGGGGGAAACTGAGGCACGGGGTGGGACGAGGTTGGACGTAGTGGGTCTGCGGACGCCACTCAGCCCCGTGGGGGTGCCGGGGGGCTGCTGTAAGGGGGGCACAGAGCTCCCTTTGGGGCTGAGTTCTCGAGGGGGCCCCTCTCCAAGTAAAAGGGCGCCGGGGAAGTGTTAGGGGCTGTGGGGACAGCGTGAGCCTGGCTCCGGGTCTGTAGTCCCATCCAGAATCCATTTTGTTGGCTTTTTTTTTTTTTTTTTTTTTTTTTTTTTTCTTTTGCAAATTTTGTGAGCAAAGCCAGTTTTCTGAAGGAGCTCTTGGGGAACAAAAAGGTTTGAAGCAGCCTGCCCCTCACTTGGTTGTGCTACTGAGGGAGGAACGGGGATTTGGCGTTGAGAATATGTCTGAAGGAGCAGCGTAGGGAGCACAGGGTTGATTCAAGACACCAATAAATTATTACAGAGTGAAGTAGGGATTAAAAAAAAAAAGTTTAGGCATCGGAGTTGCTTAAAAAAAAAAGAGAAAAAGACTGTTTGGTGGCTTCTGGAAAGTCCACTGTGGCAAGAGGGCCATCAAAGCTGGAAGTGTGGCTTCCTGTAACAAGAGCCAAACGAGGGCCACACTGTAGGGAAATACGTGGCCCTGCTGGGGTACTGTGCTGAAGAAATCTGAGAGAAAAGGGGATAGAGGACTTCGGAGCAATCCGTGCTCGGGTTCGGAGTGGATACACGCAGAGCAGAGGAGCTCCTCATTAAGGTTGGTTTTTCGTGCACGGGTTTAATTTCTTAATGATCCTATGAGTCACCTATCCCTCAGCTGCACGGAACGATGGTGTTGGGTGTCACGTCCTGTCCAGAAGATTCTTTTGTTGGTCCTTGACATTGGGATCCTGTGGCTGTCGGTCTGGGCATGAAGTCTGGGGAGAGGTGGGAGAAGCCTGGAAGAGGCTCCTTCAAACCCAGTGTGTTTTTTGCTGATAGAATTGCCAAAATTGGCCAAGTTGGGGTGCCTGGATGTGAGCCAGGCCCTGGCTCCAGCTCAGGTTTGCATGGCTGAAGCTGTTGCACACCACTGTGTGCTTGTGGGGCTTCCTTCTCCCAAAAAAAAGAGGGTAAAAAAAAAAAAAAAAAAAAAAAAGGTGAATGTTCTGGTTCTTTCGATTCTGGTTTCAGTTCTGCCTAAGATGACTGCGTGTGCAGAGGCTGTGCCTTCCAGATGTTAGCTGTCACAGACTTTGCCCATGTTGGTTCCAAGTGGTTCCACCCCTTCTGCTCTGTGCTGTGGTCATGCATGCCATGCTGAGCCTTTAGTGCCTCTCCATTGGGGTCCTTCCCTCCCTCAGGGCTGGCCTCATCTTAAGCTTCAGTCCCTCCCTCAGGGTCTGCCTTGCTGCTGGGGTCAGTTCCCATCCTGGGGACACACGGAGCGCTGTGATGCTGCACAGCCCCAGCGGCCCCGTGCTGCAGCAGTGCGTGAAATCCTGCGGCTGTCCCTTCTCCAGCATTCCTTGCATCACTGCCTATGCTTAGGGGGATTTAATTACAGTCAAACGACCTGAAATCAGTTCTTCTCCAAGCAGTGATGCTGACAGCAAGCCCTGTGACCTGGCATGGGCCAGTGGTTTTGTGGCCCTCCGGTGACACTTGCAGGGATGGCAGTGTGACTGCGGTTCTTCACGGGGCTGGGATCCGTTCTGCTTGCTGTAGTTTTGGAACTGCGGTTTTGAGATCATTTCAAGACCTGCAGACAGGCTTAGGCTCGCTCTCCTGTCAACCTATGCACATGGGTGTAGAATGTTGTGGGGTAGAGGTGAGGAAACCCACAGAGAGTGGCCGTAGCTCAGTCTCCTCTCTCCGCTTGGTTTATCAGGAGCTGATAAACCATGTCTGTGTTTTCCTAATTCCATTTGGAGTTGAACCTTAATCCCTGTGAGTCCTGTCCAATCTGGGGTTCTCACTGACAAGCGCTGCCCTCGAGCTGCTTTGCTGCTCAGTGCTTGCCCTCCTGCTGCTGTCTGGGGCAGTGCAGTGTTGGACATGTGAGGAGTGGGCTGCTGGGTTGCTTTGGGGTGGGTGTATTTGGGAGCCTGGCAGCCTGCTTTGCTTCCAGCCCCAAATCTTCCAAAGGTGTCTGCGCCTCGAAGGAAGGAGCAGCTCCGACCCCCCCATGTGCTCTGCCAGGTGTCCCCATTTGCTTCCACTCGAGTGCCACCATGATGGGACATGGGAGGCTGTGATGCTGTGATATTACCTCCAGCAAAACTCCTCTGGGGAGCTGATTTCTATCGCTTTTCCCTGCATGACTTCTGCAAGGCTGCGATGCTGAGAGGTGGTTTTTGTGGCACGGCAGTAACTTCCCTGAAATCAGCAGGGTGAACAGGAGGATGGATGAGCCAGGCTTGGGGTGAGCAACTGCGGAGTGCGCTGTAGGCACCGGGAGCTCGTTTTTCCTGTTCACCACAAATTATTTTAATGATCTTCTGTGCTCGACAGCCTCCTTCTGCCTGCACAGTGTGTGGGCCGGGTCCTGGGGGTGACGCTGGCGTGCAATGCACACATCTCTTTGCTCCCCAGGTGGCTCTGTGGGGTGAACCGCCCCCAAAGCAGCAGAGAACTGAGACCCCCACGCCTCTCTGCTGGGAGGTGACCTGAAGTTGCGGCCCCCCGGAAGCTGTCTCAGTCCTGGTCCTGGCACTGGGCACTCTTCCTGGGAGGGTTTGAGGTTTCTTGCAGCCCCAGATGCCCGTCCTGTGGGTGTGAGGTGGGAGGGGAGGCAGGGAGGGATCTCTTCCAAGTCATGGCTCCTGGAACCCCTGGTTTGAAAACAAATGTGACAGCACACTGCGGTTTTGGGTGGTGCAGCTGTGAGGAGCTGCCCCTCGGGACTCCCCGCTCAGAATGAGGCTTTTTCTGCTGAATTTCTCCTCCTTCAGTCTAAGCACCGTGACGTAGAACTGCTTTTTTTTTTCTTTGCATTTCCCGGGTGACCAGTGCTAAATAACCCAAAGACAGCATCTGCTTAATTTCTGCTTTGGCTTTGAAACAATTCGGCAGCAGGAAAACGAGCGATTCCTGGGGAAAGGTTTGAAGTTTGCTCTAAAAACAAAGACCCAGAAACAAATTAGAGAATGGGATTGCTGCTGGAACTGCTTGGGACTTGAGCACTTCCCCCCCTCCCCAGTTTTGTGTGGACTGAGGTTTGTGGGTTCCCTGCCAGGAGGGAGGACGTGGGGTGAAGCAAACTTGGCGTTTCCAGGCAGGATTTCATAGAGAGCTGCAGCTCGCCCTGTGCCAAAGTATTTATAGGTCAGGTTGCAAAACCCAGCAGCAGCAGTGAAATGGCAACAAAACAATTAGAGTTTGTGATGGCTTCATGACCTCTGCACTTAAAGGTTTTGCAAAGCTTGGAGGAATCTCTTCTCTCTCCAGGTGCCACCACTCCAAGTTCTCCTTTCCTCAGTTCCTGCTGGGATGTGGCATTTGGGTTCCCAATTGCTTGTGGGAACGGTTTGGGACAGCTGAGCTCTCAGAGTGTGCTTTGAGGCACAGCAGTGCTGCTGCAGCATTGCCTTTGGAAGCACAGAGTTGTTGAGCTGCTGGCTGGTCTTGCTGTAAAACTCAGCCTTGTCCCCAGTGTGATTTCATACTTAGTTGAATCTTGGGGGTGACCATGCTGACAAATGGCAAAGAACAAAGTCTAGAGGTGGAGTGGCCTCGGATGAAGTAAAATCACCCATCCTGGGGCTTCCCTAGCCACAAACCTGCCAGCACGGGGAGGGAGAGCCTGGAGCCGGTCTGACGGGGCCTGGAGCTGAGCAGCTCAGGGCGTGCCAGCTGTGACAGGAGGGACACCGTCCTGCCTGTCCCACTGGTGGTGGCACCTCGAGGATTTGGAGCCCGCTGTAATGGGACAGCACGGTTTGAGGCTGTTGCCCCAGCTCTGGTTTGGGATCCTGGCAGAGAAGGGGCACGTGGCTGAGATTTGGGGGTCGCGCCGCACCAGAGGGGAGTGGCACAGCGGTGGGAACAACCCTGGATGGCGAAGCTCAGCTTGGAGGATCCGAGAGTGGGATTTTCACAGAGAGAGAGCGACAGGACCCATGTTCAAACCCAATGGCCTCTTTTTGCCTTGCAGGAACAGCGTGCCAGGCGGAGATGGCAGCCCTGAAACGCAGCCGCACGCAGGCCTGGCCCGAGGAGCAGGGCGACCGCGAGCACGGGCTGTACAGCCTGCACCGCATGTTCGACATCGTGGGCACTCACCTGACGCACCGCGACGTGCGCGTCCTCTCCTTCCTCTTCGTGGACGTCATCGATGACTACGAGCGGGGCATGATCCGCAGCGGCAGGGACTTCTTGCTGGCGCTGGAGCGGCAGGGCCGCTGCGATGAGACCAACTTCAGGCAGGTGCTGCAGCTGCTGCGGATCATCACGCGCCACGACCTGCTGCCCTACGTCACCCTCAAGAGGCGGCGGGCTGGTGAGTGCCCGGCGCTCCGACTGTGGCCCAAGGGGGGTGGTGGTAGAGCAGGGCGACAGCGAACTGTGATTCTGTGGTCTTTGAGTGCCTTTCGACGCCAGAGAACCGAGTGATCCCACGGTTCTGTTATCTATAGGATCCCCCCCCACTCGGCTGTGCTGTGATCCCATGGTTCTAAGATTCTCCTCTTTCTTTTCCACTGAGACTCTCTGGGGCTTTAGGGAGAGTTTATTCTGGCCCAAAGGCCCTGTTTTTGGGGAGATTCCTTCAAGTGGCCTTTGGGTAGGGCAAGGAGGAGCTCCAGGGACAGCGTGCTCGCCTTTTCAGAAGGGACACAAGGCTCCGGAGGTGACTGATGTCCTCCCTGAGCATACTGCTGTGCAGCACACTGTGGCACATTCCAGGAGACCGTGCTGTTTGAGCAGAGTGCCCCAACCTCTCCTGTTTCAGCAGCCTGCTTTTGCTCTGGGTGCAGACCTGAGCATTGTTACCAGGACATTCAGACTGGGGTAAATCAGTTGGGTTTTTGTCACTGTAGGCCCAGCTCTGTGCCAGTTCGCCATTCGGGGAACCTCACCCAGGGCTGAGGAGCTCACTTGTTGCAGGAGCGGGGAGGTGGCCGCTTTGGCAGGCTCCAGCCTCAGAAATTTGCATTTTTCTCATGAAATGAGGTTAATTGTGCTTTCATGGCCATTCTGGGCTGCTCTCTCAGCTTTCTGCTCACAACTGTTATGCCAGCGCTTGGGAAAGTGGTGAAAACAAGTATGGGCAGGCACGAAACCTTCCCCTTTTTTGGGGTGAGATGTGGGGGGGCTGACAGAGGAGCACAGAGACCACAAGAAATCCTTTAACCTGGGGTTGTCACCCCCCTGTCCTGGCGATGGCATCTGTCCTGTGCTGGAGAGCTGCATCAGGAGGCAGAAATCATGGAGGTGTGAGATCCTGACCAGCCACATTCTAATGGCAGCAGCTTAAGAAATACCCCAAAACAGTTCAGAAAAGTGCCGAGAGCTGCAGCTGAACGAGGTTTACAGTGTGCTTTGCATTGAGGGGGAGCGGGTTGATGGGCTAGAGGAAGTGCTGCTCGGGTCCCTGCCTCCTTCCAGAGCTGCGCCGCACTGCAACCTCATCTCTTTGTTCCTCTTTCGTAGCTGTTTCTCTGCAGAGGAGCAAAGCCTCAGCCCTGAGTTAGCTCAGAGCTGGGGGAAGGATGGGAGCTGTGATCTCGCTTTCCCCATCATTTTTGCTCTCTGCAGCTGCTCCTCCTTATCAGTGTGACTTCGGAGCCCCGGCAGGGCGCATCACACTGCTTCAGAGCTCTGTTCTGAAGCCATGCAGATAACGCTGCCTGCTATTGCAGCTTGGAGATGTAGGCAGGGGCATCGGCATGGGGCTGTCCTGGGGACTGACGGTGTCGGAATGATACGGGCAGTGCCTGTAGCTGTGGAGTGGGCCTTTCCCACACAGCAGTGTTATTTCTGAGCTCTGAAATGAGTTTATTTCCCAATATCTGAGGAACAGCTCTTTGCAGTGGGGTACCGGAGAGACCTCGAGTGCCACTGCTGGGGCTGGGAACTACATGGCTGTGACTTTGGGGGTGCTTTTTTGTTTGTTTGTTTTGCTTTGTTTTGGAAAGGAAGCGGTTGTGAGGTTCTTGGGCTTAAAAAGATGCTGTGGGGAAATCACCTGTGGGAAGTCACCAGTGGAAGTCATCGGGGATGTGTGTGCAGTGGGGATCTGCGCCTGCGGCGCTTTGTGCTGCTGCTCTCTGGGTCTGTCCTAACGAGACCCTCGCTCCCTCTGCGGCAGTGTGCCCGGACCTGGTGGACAAGTACTTGGAGGAGACCTCCATCCGCTACGTGACGCCGCGGGCTCACAGCGCTGCGGAACACGGCCTCGGCCACCCCCACAAATCAGGTGAGGACCTGGGGCTTGGGAACGCACCAGGATCTCTGTGTCTGAATTCCCGTTTCCCTGATAATGGAGCAGAAGCTGGCACGAGAGTTGTGGCACCGATTACAAAAGGGCTGTGCCCGCCCGAGAAGTGCCCCCACCCCAACCCATAGCTCGCACACGGGCTCTCTGCAGTGCTGTCCCAGCAGAATCTGGCCCTGGTGTGATTGTGTCCCTTCACATTAGTGGTGCCTTTCCCCACCTGTCACTGTCACCTCATCCCAGTGATGTAGGCTGGGGACAGCCTGGTGCTGACTGCAAGTTTTAGCAGTGCTCAAGTGACACATTGAGCGACCGGGGTTCGACCAAACGAGGATTTTGGTGTCCCTTTCCATTTTGGAGAGCAGCTCCAGTCAGGCCATCCTCCAGGTTCACCCTAGGATGAAATCAAAGCTTTAGAATGCACCAAAAGATTTCCACAGAGCTGGGTGGCTCTTCTGCTCCCTATGGGAGAGGTGCTTTTGGGGCTGCCCCTGGTCTGCAACTCTGTGGGCTGCGGAGGGAGCGAAGCCCCCAGCCCCAGGCTTGGGCACCGTGGGGCAGCACACGACTCCGGGTCCCTGCTTTGAGGCGCCCCCCCGTCCCGGCTCCTCACCTGTTCGTCCTCTGGCCAGTGCCTCCCCAGCACCCCATGGTCTGCTGCTCCTCGGCGGGGCCGCAGATCTGCACCAAGAGGCCCGGCCGTGGCAGGGCCCTCCTCAGCAGCCAGCGCAAGCGCAGGAAGTCGGTGACTCCAGACCCCAAGGAGAAGCAGACATGCGGTAAGATGTGTGGGGGGGCCGGGGGGGACAGAGGGGGTCCTGACACCCCCAAGAGAATGGGGACAGCACGCTGAGTGCCCTGCTCCCTGCAGACATCCGCTTGCGAGTCCGAGCCGAGTACTGCCAGCACGAGACGGCGCTCCAGGGCAACGTCTTCTCCAACAAGCAGGACCCGCTGGAGCGCCAGTTTGAGCGCTTCAACCAAGCCAACACCATCCTGAAGTCCCGGGACCTGGGCTCCATCATCTGTGACATAAAATTCTCAGAGCTCACCTACCTCGACGCGTTCTGGCGTGATTACATCAACGGCTCTTTGCTGGAGGCCCTCAAGGGCGTCTTCATCACGGACTCGCTCAAGCAAGCCGTGGGCCACGAAGCCATCAAACTGCTGGTCAATGTGGATGAGGAGGATTACGAGGTTGGGCGCCAGAAACTCCTGAGGAACTTGATGCTGCAGACGGCCCCCTGACGGGATTCAAGCTCTTTTTTTTTTTTTCTGTCTTTTTTTTTTTTTAATTTTTCTAAAAGAAAAGATCTAAAGCCCTGCTGGACTCCCATGGGGTGCTGAGCTGTGGGACCCGGTTTGCTGCAGGGAGCGCCGGAGGCTTACGTGTTCTCTCACCCTTCTGTCCTGTCACCTTCTTTCTTGCTTTGTTTTCTTTTTCTCTTTTGTTTTGTATCCATTAAAAAAAGAAAAATCAACCCAAAAAAGTAAAAAGCTGCGCCCGGGGTGGGTCAGCAATGGGCAGAGATGGGACAGGGTGGGAGTTGTACTGGGAGCTGTGAGGTGGCTGTGCTCCTCTCCTGCCCTTTTGTCAGCATCCCTACGGGCCTGGCACTGGAGTGGCCCTGTTGTCCCTGATACCAGAGCCCCGACCCCCCACTCCACTGCCTCCTCTCTGGGGTCCTCAGGAGCAGCTCTGGAGGTGTCCGAGGTGTCCCCATGCTGTCCCCAGGACCATGTGCCTTTGTGTCCCCCTCCCTTATGGGGCCTGGGGGGGGGGAACAGTGCTGAGGGACACAGCGAGATCTCTGCCTGTCCCGTCCTCTTATTGCAGTTGGGATGAGCTGGGACAAACTGGGATAGGGGGAGTTGGCCCCATGGCTGTGTTCTAGCGGGCCTGTCACCTCTGCTGTCCCCCTTCTGAAGGTCCTGGGGGGAACGGGGGGAACGTTCCCCTCTCCACCCCCAACTTTGTGGTTTTTCCCCATCCCCCAAGCTGTCCCCCCACCGTGGGGCGGGCATTGACTCCACAGCTGGAGAGGGGGATGTGTAGCACTTCCCCCCCCCCCCCCCAGGTGACAGCCAACTTTGGCACAACGTGGTGTAATTTCTGTGACTTCTGTATTTTTTAAAAACTTCAATATAACGGTCATATTCCCTGTGTAGCTTTCGGTTTTCTTGAAATAAACATCTACAGCAGTGCACGGCTCTTTCCTTTGTCTCTCCAGTGACACCCCCAGCACCGGGAACACCACAGAGCCCCAGGTGCGTGTCCCCACCCGTATTTTGTGAGATAAACATAGGATCCAGCCCGGCTGTGGGTTGCTATGGGGCTGAGAGTGCTGCCTGCAGCCCCACAGTCCCATAGAGATCAGCACGGCGGTGACTCTGCACCGGGATCTCGCGGCGCACGCGGCGCAGGTACTCGAGGTCAATCTCGGCATAACAGAGCCCCGGTCCCTCGCTGCACTGTGCCACCACCGTCCCCCAGGGGTCTGCCACCAGCGTGTGGCCGTAGGACACGCGGCCCTCGTGGTTCCGACCTGTCTGCGCTGCTGCCACCACATAGCACTGGGTCTCGATGGCACGTGCTCGCAGCAGCACCTGTGGGGCCGCAGTGAGGATGAGGGTCACCCCAGAAATAGAGAGAAAAAGAGGTGGGGGTTTTTTGGGTGGGAGGGGTTGGAGGAGTGGTTAATGCTCACCTCCCAGTGTGCGGAACCTGTGGGGAAGGTGAAGGCAGAGGGGTAGGTGAGAATCTCAGCACCGGCGTGCCGCAGTGCCAGTGAGATTTCAGGGAAACGCAGGTCATAGCAGATGGAGAGTCCGAGCTGGTAGGGGACAAGGGGACATCAGAACAGGCACGGGACGTGGCATGGGATGAAGATGGGAATGGCCACCCCGTACCATTCCCGCTGGAGTGCTGATGGGAGGCACGATTTCGGTGCCGGGGTTGGTGAAGCTGCTCTCTTTCATGGTGACCCGGCCCTCCAGCTCCACGTCACACAGGTGGGTCTTTCTGTAGGCTGCTGCCAAACGGCCTGCGAGCGACAAGGGAGCACCGGGAGCAGGCCGATGTGTGACAGGGCCCTCAATAATGCAGGGCCGGGGGGGCTCACCTGTTTGGTCCAGCAGCACATGGCAGTTGTAGATGCGCTGCGTGCTTGGCCAGTCTGCACTGCGCTCGTGGAAACCACCCAGGGACAGCCACACACCACAGTCCCTGTGGGGAGCAATGTGGTGTCACTGCAAAACAAGTGATGTCACTAGGACAAGAATTGTCGCGGGGACAACAGGCACCACCAGGGTGAGTGATGTCACTGGGATGAGCAGTGCCACCAGGACAAGCGATGACACCAGGATGAGTGGTGCTACTGAGAAGTGTTGTCACCAGGACAAACAGTGCGCTGTTGGGATGAGCGCTGTCACTGGGATGAGCAGTGTCATCAAAACAAGCAGTGTCACCAGGATGAGCAGAGCCACCCTGGGCGTTCCCATGGCACCATTACCTGGCCAGCGTGGAGTAGCGTGCCATCAGCTCACCGTCCAGGCTCTCAGCCAGGCTGAGCGTTTGCGCAGAGTCGCGGCCAATGTAGTCGAAGCCTTCGGGGAGGAAGACAAGGCACGCACCCCGCCGTGCTGCCGCCCGCACCAGCGCTGCACAGCTAGAGAAGTTCTGCTCCTTGTCAGGAGTGGAGGTCACCTGGCCCACGGCCACCAGCGGCTTCGGTCCCAGGGACGCCGCCATGGCTTGGTGGCTGTGACACAGCGTGGGTCAGCACCAGGGATGCGGTCACCATGGTTGTGTGTCCCCACCCACTGCCACCCACATGTGAGTACCTGCCCAGGTGGCTCCAGGGGCCTGGGCATAAGCGGTGCAGTGGGAACCGGAGCACCGCACTCAGCCTGGGTGGGGGGGGGCACAGAGTGAGCCCCTCCTCAAAGCTGAAACTGCCCTAGGACACCCCCAGTTTGTCCCCAGGACTCTCAGGCTGCTCCTAAACCCTCAATCCACCCCCAAGCTGCCCCATAATGCTCCTAGCACCCCACTCAAGTTGCCACCAAGATCTCCAGACTGCCTCCAAGCCACAAACTGCACCAGAAAGCCCCCCAGTTTGTCCCCAGGACCCTCAGGCTGCTCCCAAGCAGCCCCATATTGCCTCTTAGAGCCCCTAGCGGCACCCAAACTGTCCCAGGACCACCACGATTTGCCTCTAGAGTCCCTCAGCCTGTCCCCAACCCTAACCCTAACCCAAACTGCCGCACATTGCCCCAAGGACCCTTCCATCCTGCCCCCAACCCCCCACCCCCCAAAAAAGACCCTGCCCCCGGAATACCCCAAAGTGCCCCAGACCCCTCCTCACATTCTGACCTTTTCCACAGTTGTCCCCAGCACACCCAGTTGGCCCTAGGACCCTCCAAGCTGCCCCCAACACGTCTCAGAATTGCTCCCAGCGCCACCAAACTGCTCCAGCACACTTCAAACGGCCCTTAGAATCCCAAACTGCCTCAAGGGCCCCACATATTTCTCCAAACTGCTCCCAGGACCCCAAACTGGCTCAGGACCCCCCCGAACTGCCCCCGGCACTCTCAGACTGCCCCTGGTACCCCACCAACACTTTCAAACTGCCCACAGAACCCCCCCCCAGACTGCCCCCGGCCCGTACATGTCGCGCCGACAGCACCGAAGCGGGAGGCGGTGATCGGGGCAACGGGCAAAGTCCCCGACACCACTGCCCACAACCAAGATGGCGCCCAGCACTACCTCACCATACAGCACCGCTGCCAGGCTTGACCTTTACCAAGATGGCGCCCAGGTTGTCTCCGGTATACACCGGAAGAGCGCAATCATGGCGTAGGTCTGCGCCGGAAGAGAGCCTGCCCAATTTCCGGTGTGCGCCGGAAGAGGCGCAAAGTGGAGGGGGAAAGATGGCGGACAGCGTGAAGGGGCGGCCCGCGGCGACAGGGCCGGCCGGGAAGGTGCTGACGGCGGAGCAGGTGCAGGGCGGGGCTTGGGGATGGATGAGGGAGGGTCCCGGGATCCCTTGATGACACCTCCGCGGTTGTCCACGCAGGTGGTGGCTCGGTTCAATCGGTTACGGCAGGAGCAGCGCGGCCTGGCTTCCAAGGCGGCGGAGCTGGAGTTGGATCTCAACGAACACCGGTGGGGGGGAGGACAGAGGGACAGGAAAGCGTAACGGGACAAGGGGGGGGGGGGCATGGGGACATGGGTAGCAGTGTGTTGGGGGCGCACTGGGGAATGGGGCGAGGGAGGACGGAAAAAAAGGGGAACACAAGGATGGGGGGCGGTGGGGAATGGTGGGGAGCATGGGGACGTCGGGGGGTACCAGAGAGTGAGGGTGTACCGAGGGATGGGTTGGGGAGCATACTGAGGAATGGGGGGGCACGGGGACATGGGGGCAGACGGACCAAGGTATTGGGAGAGTAACAGCGAATGGGGAGGCACTGGGATAGAGGGAACCCCGGGGGTGTGGATGTCTCTGGGGGTCGGCACGTGGACTCTGGGAGTGCTGCTTAGAGACATGTGGAGAACACCGTGAGGAAGTGGGGACGTGGAAGGGACACAAATGGTGTGTGGTGGGGGTGGGGAGGACGCTGGGGGTGGCACTGGGGGTATAGAGGTGTCACTGGGGATGTGGGAAGCACTTGGGGATATGAGAGGGACCGTGAGGGGGGCCATCGGGTGTGGAGGTGCCGCTGGAGGGTTGTGGAAGGATATTGTTGGATATAGGAATGACAGCGGGGATGTGGAGGGCACAGGGGGCAGTGAAGGTGATTGGGAGGGGACTCCTGGGACGAGGAGGAACACTGAAGAATGGTGGGCGTTGACACCGAGAGTGCCACAGCAACAAAACGAGGAATGCTGGGTTGTCACCGGGAGCAATGCAGGGTGATGTGGGGGTGACAGGGCCTCCCCTGCCCGACAGCCTGGTGATTGAGACGCTGCGCGAGGTGGACCCCACACGGAAGTGTTACCGCATGGTGGGGGGCATCCTGGTAGAGCGCACTGTCAAGGAAGTGCTGCCCGCGCTGGAGGGCAACCGCGAGCAGGTGACTCCTGGTCAGACCCCCCTTCACCTACAGGCCCTCCCCCCCC
>NW_024884370.1:4878-14355 GCF_019232065.1 Centrocercus urophasianus | reverse complement strand
CAACCGCCCTAAAACCCCTCTCCCCTTTTTCTCCCCCAAGATCAGCAAAATCATCGAGACGCTGAGCCAGCAGCTGCAGAGCAAGGGTCGTGAACTGAACGAGTTCCGCGAGAAGCACAACATCCGCCTGGTGGGCGAGGATGACCCCCGGCAGCCCCCCAAGGATGGCACCGAGGGGGGCAAGGGCAGCGCCGCTGGCGTCCTCGTGTCCTAGCCTTGTTGTCCCCTGCTGTCACCTGTCCTCCCTCCCCTTGTTTAGTGGTTTTGTTAAATAGATGTGGGGATTTTGGGCCACAAGTGTTCTCTAGTTATGGAATAATGGAGGTGACAGAAGCCCTGGGAGGTGGCACTGTGGGCGGTGACAGCAGTGGCACTTTGAGGACGCCCTTGAGCTGCCCGTTCACCTGTGACTGCCGTCAGCCGCCGCTTTCCTGTACCGTGTTCCTGTTGTGTCCTGGCTGTGGGGGAGGAGGGGCACACACAGGTGTCACTTCTGCTGGGGGTACAGTCGACAAAAAGCCACCTGGATGTTGTCCCCAGAATGTCACTCGGATCGCTGTGACCCTCTCTTGCTGTTACTCTCCCAAAAGTCTGTTCCTCTGGCAGAGGGGATGTGGGGAGATCAGTGGGGGGGTAGACAGGGCTGGCATTGGGAGACATGGGGACACTGGGGGACGTGGAGATGCTGGGGGCCTTGGGCACACACAGTGGCACGGGGATGCAGAGACATGGCCTGGCACTGGGGGATGTAGGAACACAGGGTCATGGAGATGCTGGGGGTGGCATGGGGGACACGGATGTTGGAGGACACAAGGACAACAGAGGGTAGGGGATGCTGGTAATGGCACGGGGACATGGAGATGGGCTGGGAGACGTGGGGGCACGCGACTGGTCCCAGGACTGGAGCTGGTAGGGGGGTTGCACAGCCCCCCTGGGGATATGGGGGATTGCATGGTGAGCAGTGGGAGGGGACGTGGGGTAGCAGTGGTGGTGGTCAGGGTTGTCTGCTGTCCCTATGAGCTGGGTGAGGGCTGGTGTGTGCCGGTGTGGGGTGGGGACAGGAGGGGACGTGCTGTTGACTGTACACAGCCCACACCCACAGTCACACTGGGTGCAGCCGGTTCCCCCCAGTCCCCTGCGGTGACTGTCCCCATATAATGTGCGTGCCTCCAGCTGTGCCATCAGTTCCACCACCATGGAGGGGGACGTGGGGACACGGATGGCTGACATTGAGAAGGAGAGCCTGCTGGGTGCTGTGCACGGCGTCTCGGGGCCCGGTATGGCTGCGTGTTGGGGACAGTGGGGACACTTGGGGCAGACAAGGGGGTGACGGTGCAATGTCCCTGCAGTGGTGACGGCCATACGCATGGCAGGGGCAGCCATGTATGAACTGGTGCGTGTGGGGCACGCAGAGCTGGTGGGGGAGATCATCCGCCTGGAGGGGGACATGGCCACGCTGCAGGTGTATGAGGAGACCTGTATCCTTGTGGCCTTGCCTGTCCTTCCCTTGTCCCCTCCTGACTCCTCTTGTCCCCCTGACCCTTTCAGTGACCTTCTTGCCTTCTGTGAGTGACCTTGTTCCCTCCTGTCCTCTCCTGTCTCCTCATCACTCTGATCTGTCCAGTGACCTCATCCCCTCCCGTTCCCCCATCCACTCTGTCCTCCTTATCCTCTCCAGTCACCCTGTCCTGTCTCCTCTGTCTGGTTCTGTCCCCTCCAGTTCCCTTGTCCCCTCTCCTGTCCCCATGTATTGTCTCTGCGGTGTCCTACCTGTCCCCATCCCATCCACTCTCCCAGTTCCTGTTCCCGTGTCCCCTGTCCCCTCTAGTTTTCTTGTCCTCATCTGTCTGCGGTTCCTGTCCTGTCCCCATCCCAACATCCCCCACCCCACCCCACATCCCTATCCCCATCACCCACGTTCCCACCCCGTGTTCCCCACCTCATGTCTCTATCCCCGTCCTCTACCCCACACCCCCCATCTCACGTCCCCCTCCTGCTCTGTGTGCCCACTCCTGAGCTCAGCACGCAGCGGGGGTGCGGGTGGGGGACCCGGTGCTGCGCACGGGTCAGCCGCTCTCGGTGGAGCTCGGTCCTGGCATCCTGGGCTCCATCTTCGACGGCATCCAGCGCCCGCTGCGGGACATCGCACAGCTGACGGGTGGCATCTACATCCCACGGGGTGTCAACATCCCCGCGCTGCCACGGCACCTCACCTGGGACTTTGTCCCCAGCAAGAGCATCCAGGTGAGGACATGGGAACATCGGAAGGACACAGGGGCATGAAGATATGGGGACAGAGGGACGTGGGGACTCCATCTCCAGTAAGAGAATTCTGGTGGGAACATGGGGACATCGGTGGGACATGGGGATATGGCGCTTTTGTCCCCAGCAAGAGCATCCAGGTGGGAACATGGGGACACCCTTCTGCTCTCACTGGGGGGGCTGCACAATCCCATTGCCACCCGGTTACCCTTGTGATCGCACCGTGCCAGGTTGGCAGCCATGTCACTGGTGGGGACATCTATGGGACAGTGACAGAGAACTCACTCATCCAACACAAGATCATGGTGCCACCCCGCAGCTGTGGCACCGTCACTCACATCGCACCACCAGGACACTACAGCATCTCGGTAAGGGGTGGCTGACGTGGTGGTGGCATTGCATGGCATTGCATGGCACCGCTGTCCCAAAACGTCCCCAACGGCATGGCAGTGGAGTGATGGCATCCCGCTGTCCCCAAATGTCCCTGAGGACGTAGTGGTGGTGGGCATGTCATTCCATGGCACCACTGTCCACAAATGTCCCCGAGGACGTGGTGGTGGCATCCCAAGGCACTGCTGTCCCTACATGTCCCCAAACGTCCTCAAGGATGTGGTGCTGGAGCTGGACTTCGAGGGTGTGGCCGAGCAGCTGACCATGATGCAGGTGTGGCCAGTGCGGCAGACCCGGCCCGTGGTGGAGAAGCTGACAGCAAATCACCCACTGCTGACAGGACAGCGCGTGCTGGATGCGCTTTTCCCGTAGGGATTGGGATGGGATGGGAATGGGATTGGGATTGGGATGGGTTTGGGGACAGAATGGTGTGGGGATGGGAATGAGATTGGGACGGGGTTGGGAATGGGTTGGGGATGAAGATGAGTTTGAAATGAACTTTGATGGGGATGAAATGAAGTGTGGATGGGAATGGGAAGGGGATACGGATTGGGGATAAAAGTGGGGATATAGGTTGGGGGGGTCAAGGGATGAGGATGGTGGACTCACATAGGTGGGAACTGGAGACATGAATAGGGGATGCGGGTAGGGATCGGGGGGTGGGGGTAAAGAATAGGAACAGGAGTGGAGATGATAATGGCAAGAGGGAGAGAAGTGGGGACAGAGAATGGTGACGGGACAGGGATGGAGATAGGGATTTGGGATGGGGGATGTGAGAAGAGGGAATAGGAGTATGGGATTGAGCTGGGAAGAGAGGGGGGTGGCGGACACCAATGGGTGTGGGAATAGGGTATGGGATAGGGGACAAGGAGGACAGAGATGAGGGATAGGAGACAAATTGAGGGTGGAGATCAGCACGGGGACAGATGGAAGCAGGATGGAGTTGGGGCGGGAACGAGTGTGGACAGGAGTGGCCATGCGAGGGACCGTCCCCAGATGCGTGCAGGGTGGCACCACAGCCATCCCCGGTGCTTTTGGCTGCGGCAAAACCGTCATCTCGCAGTCCCTGTCCAAGTACTCCAACAGCGACATCATCGTCTATGTGGGCTGCGGGGAGCGCGGCAATGAGATGTCCGAGGTGCTGCGGGACTTCCCCGAGGTGAGAGCAGCAACTCAGTGGGACACTGAGGGGACAGCAGGCCGGGCGGTGCCAGCAGTGGTGCCAGCAGAAGGGCCAGCAGAGCCACTGAGGCCAAGGGGACCGACGGTGCTAATGGTTTCTCCCTCAGCTCACCATGGAGGTGGATGGGAGGACGGAGAGTATCATGAAGCGCACCACGCTGGTGGCCAACACCTCCAACATGCCAGTGGCTGCCCGCGAAGCCTCCATCTACACTGGTAGGCAACAGGGGACGATGACGGTGACGGCAGTGGCTCTGCCGCTGGTGCCATCCTGCGCCCCCTCCACACAGGCATCACGCTGTCTGAGTACTTCCGCGACATGGGGCTCAACGTCAGCATGATGGCCGACTCCACCTCCCGCTGGGCCGAGGCGCTGCGAGAGATTTCAGGGCGCTTGGCTGAGATGCCGGCGGGTGAGAAACTGAGCGTCCCCCACGTCATCCCGTTGTCACTGGACGTGGGCGCCGGCTCACCGTGCCACCCCACGCCCTGCAGACAGCGGGTACCCCGCGTACCTGGGCGCTCGCCTGGCCTCCTTCTATGAGCGTGCGGGGCGGGCGCGCTGCCTGGGCTCCCCCCTCCGTGAGGGCAGCGTCAGCATCGTTGGAGCGTGAGTGTCACCAGGAGGGAACAACGTGGGACCATCCCACCCCACTGAGTGTGCTGCACCCCACAGGGTGTCACCGCCCGGAGGGGACTTCTCAGACCCTGTCACCTCAGCCACGCTGGGCATCGTGCAGGTGAGCTTTGAGGTGCCCACGGATCCCATATTTGGGTTTTCCATGGATCGTATATTTGGGGTTCCCCAAATGGATGTCCCGTTTTGTTTTCCTCATGGGTCCTGTATTTGGGATTCCTCATGGATCCATATTTGGAGTCCCTGTGGATCCCATGTTTAGGGTTCACATGTTTCTCATATCTGGGGTTCTCAGTGGATTCCATATTTGGTTTTCCTCATGGCTCCTGCACTTGGGGTTCCCACAGATCCCGTATTTGGGTTTCTCATAGGTCCCATATTTGGGTTCCCACGGATCCCCTATGGATTCTCATGCCAACCCCCCCCGGTCCCACAGGTGTTCTGGGGTCTGGACAAGAAGCTGGCACAGCGCAAGCACTTCCCATCGGTGAACTGGCTGATCAGTTACAGCAAATACTTGCGGGCGCTGGAGCCCCACTACGAGCGGCTGCACCCTGACTTCCCCACACTGCGCACCCGTGCCAGGGAGATCCTGCAGGAGGAGGAGGATCTGGCTGAGATTGTGCAGCTCGTGGGGAAGGTGGGGGGTGGGACTGGGTGGGGATGTGGTGGGGATTGGGGTGGGGTGGGAGTGGCAGGGTTGGGGATTGGGATTGGGATGGGGTGGGGATGTGGAGAGAAGGGGAAGAGAACTTGAATGGGCTGGATGTAGGATTGGGAGGGGGATGGGATTGGGTAAGAATTGTATGGGATTGAATTGGGATGGGGATAGGATGGAAATGGGGTGGTATGGCGTGAAATTGGGACAGGGATGGGCTGGGAAAGGGATGGAGGTGGCATGAGATGGGAATAGGACAGGAATGGAATGGGGATGGAGATAGTATGGGGATGGGGATGAGGATAGAATGGAATGGGGAGAGCTGCAGCGTGGGGATGAGATCTATGGGATGGGGATGTTGCCTTCCTCATAGGCGTCCCTTGCTGAGGCTGACAAGGTGACACTGGAGGTAGCCAAACTCCTCAAGGATGACTTCCTGCAGCAGAATGGCTACTCCTCCTATGACAGGTACTGTGCCTCCATGTACCCCGTGTCCCAACATTCCCATACTGCTCCGATGTCTCTACACCACTCCCATGTACCCACACCACCTCCGCAACCCCAAGCCACCTCGATGACCCCATGTTGTTCCCATGCCACCCCCATGTCCCCATACCATCTCCACATCCCCGTGTCCTCATGGCATTCCCCACATCCCCATACCAGGTGACATCCATGTCCCTATGCCATCTCCATACCCACATCTCGAACACATCATGTCCCCGTGTTCGCACATTCCCATGCCACCTCCAAGTCCCCATGTCCCCATGACACCCCCCGTGTCCCCACACCCCCACAACACCCCTGTCTCCCCTTGGGGTCCCCCCACCGCCCCCAGGTTCTGCCCCTTCTACAAGACAGTGGGGATGCTGCAAAACATCGTCACCTTCTATGAGCTCGCCCGACATGCCGTGGAGGCCACTGGGTCTGGAGAGCGCCGTGTCACTTGGGCAACCATCCGCGAGAACCTCGGGGACATCCTGCACCGGCTGAGTGCCATGAAGTTCATGGTGGGAATTAAAAGGGGCAGGGGGGAGGGTCACTTATAGGGTGTCAGGAGGGCATTTATAGGGGGCTGGGGGACACTTACAGGAGGTCTGGGGACACCTCTAGGATGTCACTTACAGGGGTTGAGGGATGTTTACTGGGAGTCACTTGTAGGGAATAGGTGGGACACTTATAGGGGGTCAGAAGCGTTACTTATAGGTAATTGGGAGTATGCTTATAGGGGATTAGGGGCATTTATAGAGGGTTAAGAGGTCACTCATAGGGAAGCAGGGGACCCACAGAGTGACACTGATGCTGCCCCCTCCCCCCCAGGATCCAGTGAAGGACGGCGAAGCCAACATCACGGCTGCCTTCACGCAGCTCAACGAGGAGATGCAGGCAGCCTTCCGCAACCTGGAGGACTGAGGGTCTCCCTCTGGACCCTCTGCTCCAATAACCCCCCCACCCCAATTCACCCCCCACCTACATCAGGATCTGTCCTCAGGGTCCCACTTGTCCTCGTAGAATTTAGAATGGCCTGGGTTGAAAAGTACCACAATGCTCATCTGGTTTCAACCTCCCTCTTATGTGCAGGGGCTGCCAACCAGCAGACCAGGCTGCCCAGAGCCACATCCAGCCTGACCCCGTGTCAGTAAGCAATTCTTTGTTTACCACATTGTGCCCTGTTCCTTTCATGAGTGATTTAGCTGGTTTAAAGCAGCTGTGTCTGCTACTGCTTTTCTCTACAACATTCTTTTCCATTATACGCAACTATACACTGCAGTGGTGTACCTCAGAGGTTTCATGAAGGTCTATTTCAAAGTAGCCGGAGTTTTGTTCATTGTCAAGACAAAGGCCTCAGGCCTTGATGGTATTAACTGTTGGTATTAAATGATGGTGTCTTGTTTCAGTTAACATTAAAATTGCTTGGTAGTTAGATGTTGGTATGTGAATATTTAGAAAGAATGTAACAGACAGTGGCAAAAATGAAAAGCAACAGCAATTGGATCATTTTTTACAGATATTCATAAGCATTTTGCACAGCTTTCCTGGGTTTGGAGAAGTTTTCCTTTCTTTGCTTTGTTCCCCCCCTCCTCCAAACTTCTCTAATCAAAGAGAGAACGGAGACTCCCGGGCGCTGCTCCGCCAACCCCACTCAATGGCGGTTGTTCTTTTTGCGGTCCCTACTGCCGCCGCGTGGCCAAGCAGCTGAAGTGTAGATGCCTCTGTTGCTCCCACAGGCAGCACAACGCATGCGCGCAGAAATGCGGAAGTGGCGAATCTGAGTTCTGACAAGTCTGCGCAGTGAATCTGCCAGTCTTTGTTATGCTTAGACCTCCAGGCAACAGGGCGCATGCCCCCAGAAACATCAATCGCACCCATTTCTATTAACGGGCGGGAGAGCAGCCAATTCTTGGGCCGCGAGCTCAGCAATGTTGTCCCCTTTCCCATTCGTGACGCCTGCGCAACAGGGTGCGAAAGAGGAGCATGCGCAGCACCATGCAAGCGAATTGCGCATGCGCAGCATTGTACCAACATCCTGCGCATGGGCAGAAGGGTACCACCTGCCGCATGCGCAGCAGAATGCCAGCCAGGCGCATGCGCAGAACGATGACAGCCAGGCGCCTGCGCAGGAAAGTGCCAGCCGAGCGCATGCGCAGCAGGGTGTCATCAATGCGCATGCGCAGCACAGTGCCAACCGCACGCATGCGCAGCATACAACCTAGCACATGCGCAGTAGGACCCCAGTCTGGCGCATGCGCAGAACAATGCGAGCAGGTGCATGCGCAGCAGGGTGCCAAGATACCGCATGCGCAGAACGGTGTCAATCTGGAGCATGCGCAACAGGGTGCCAGACGGCCGCATGCGCACCACAGTGCCTACCAGGCACATGCGCAGCACGATGCCTACCCAGCGCATGCGCAGCAAGATGCCTACCGGGCGCATGCGCAGTAGCACACCAGCTAAGCGCATGCGTAGTAGGATACCAGCCTGGCGCATGCGCAAAACAATGACAGCAGGTGCATGCGCATCAGGGCGCCAATCCGAAGCATGCGCAACAGGTTGCCAGCGAGGCGCATGCGCAGCACGGTGCGAACACAGCGCGTGCGCAGCAATGCGCCACACAGGCGCATGTGCAGGAAGGAGCCAGTCCGGCGCATGCGCAGCACGGTTCCGACACCGCGCATGCGCAGCACGGTGCCTACCCTGCTCATGCGCAAGAGTGTGCCAGACTGGCGCATATGCAGGAGGGCGCCAGCCCGGCGCAAGCGCACCGCACGAAGCGATATTGAAGGGTTAAGAACAGGGATTTCTATGAAAATAAGCGATATTTAAGGTTAAAAACAGGGATTTCTAGGAAAATCAGCGATATTTAAGGGGAAAAACAGGGATTTCTATGAAAATAAGTGATATTTCATGGGAAAACCAGGGATTTCTAGGAAAATCAGCGATATTTAAGGGGAAAAACAGGGATTTCTATGAAAATAAGCGATATTTGAGGTTAAAAGCAGGGATTTCTATAAAAATAAGGAATATTTAAGGGGAAAAACGGATTTCTACAAAAATAAGTGATATTTTAGGTTAAAAACAGGGATTTCTATGAAAATAAGCGATATTTCATGGGAAAAACAGGGATTTCTATGAAAATAAGTGATATTTTAGGTTAAAAACAGGATTTTCTATGAAAATAAGCAATATTTTAGGTTATAAACAGGGATTTTTATGAAAATAAGCGATATTTAAGGGGAAAAACAGGGATTTCCATGAAAATAAGCGATATTTCAGGGGAAAAACAGGGATTTCTATGAAAATAAGTGATATTTTAGGTTAAAAACAGGAATTTCTATGAAAATAAGCGATATTTCAGGGGAAAAACAGGGATTTTTATGAAAATAAGCGATATTTAATGGGAAAAACAGGGATTTCTATGAAAATAAGTGATATTTTAGGTTAAAAACAGGAATTTCTATGAAAATAAGCGATATTTCAGGGGAAAAACAGGGATTTTTATGAAAATAAGCGATATTTAATGGGAAAAACAGGGATTTCTATGAAGTAGAAATCACCTTTTCCATTAATTACCCTCTGTAATGCTGCAGCATGATGGAAAATGAAACAACAATAGCAGAGAAGCAAAGTCCCAGGCTGTAGTAAGTGAGGATGTGCTCAAATACAGCAGCCGTAAACACAGAAACAGAACAAAAACCTGCTTACCTTTGGAAGACCTCATGCAAGCACAGACCTCTAGCCAAAGCCCCCTCACTTCTGATGCCAATGCTTAAATGAGACCCGGGAGGGGGTGGAGCCAGGCTCCACCCCCTTCCATCACTCAGGTGCGTTTCATGCACCTGAGCTTCTA
>NW_024884370.1:0-4778 GCF_019232065.1 Centrocercus urophasianus | reverse complement strand
GTACTGAAATTTGTGCTCCCCTATCTATTAGAAATTTTACCAAATGCTTTTGAGGACAGACTTCAATCAAAATACGCATGCCATTGTTGCTCATCCTTTGATCAAACTCCCCTTGCCGGACAGGCAGATCCAATCACCTGCTTGTAATCAGTCTTTGGTTGTTGTTTACAGCCTGAAGCAGTGATGGAGCACCTGGTGAGGGGTGTGGCCAGCCCTGCCAGCACAGCTGGAAGCAATTTGCCTGTGGGACCGGATAGGGCTGAGCTTAGCTCCACCCCCTCCCTGCCCATATTTAAGGGCTGGGAACAGCCAGGGCAGCATTCTGCTTGGGAACTGCCTCCTTGGGAGTATTGGGAGCCAGTTCTGTCCTTTGGAATGGGGTGAGTGATTGGTGCTTTATTGCAGGGCTCTGGTCTTTCTGCTTTTGGGGATCCTGACCTCTTTTAAGGGCTGGAAGCTGTAAGGGCAGCATTTCTCCATGGAGGCTGCTTCCTTTGGGGTGTGGGCTGAGTGTATGTTTTTGGAATGGGGTCATTGATTTCTTCTTTACTGCTGGATTGTAATTTCATTTTCTGGGGGGCGCCTGACCACATTTAAGGTCTGTCAGCAGAAGGAGCAGCAACTGCACCTGGAGACTGCTTCCTTTAGAATGTGGGGTGAACCCTTGAAACTGGGTGAGTGAGTCTTTATTCCAGGGTTGCAATATCTTGTTGTTGGGGGGATCCTGACCCCACTTAAGGGCTGGCGGCCTTTAAGGTGGTATCTGTCTTTAGAGACTATCTCCTTGGGAGTATGGGGTGAGGTCTGGTCCTTGAGAAAGGATGAGTGATTCCTTCTTGTTTTAGGGCTGTGACCTTTCCTGTTTTTGGGGCACCATGACCACATTGAAGTGCTGGTAGATGTAAGGGCAATGTTGATCTCTGGAGACTGTCTCATATGGAGCAGGGGTGGGTTTTGGCCTTTGAGAAGGGTGTAAGTGGTTTCTTTGTTTTTCCTTTATGTCAGGCCTGCAATCTCCCTTTTTTTTTTTTTTTTTTTTTTTAGTATCCTGACCACATTTAAGGGGTGGAAGCCATAAGGGCAGCATCTCTACCTGGACACTGCTTCCTTGGCAGTGTGGGCTGAGTGTTCATCTTTGGAATGGGGTAATTTATTCTTCCTTTATTTCAGGGCTGTTATGCACTGCTTCCAACCGTGCAGAGTTGTTTAAGGGCGTTCTGTGCGCCCTTAGGTGTAATAAATCTTCGTCTTTATAGAAAGCCAAAGATTGTCCTCTTCTGGGCTGCTGTACTCAGCATCACCCCAGCGTGATGAAGTGAAGACCCTGGTCTGCTGAATACTGGGACTGGCCCAGAGAGGCTCTGATGGATGTGGATTATCCCAGCCGGCGTACTTGGTACCATTGGTGGTGATCTCGTCCAACTGCCACAAAACGAACAGGAACATCCACAGCCAGATCAGGCTGCCCAGAGCCTGAACCAGCCTCACCTTGGAAGGGACAGGGCATCCATCATGTCTGGGTAACCTGTTCTGCTGTGTCACCGCCATCACTGTACAAGATTTTCTTTATATCTAGGCTAAATCTTTCCTTGTTCTTCCCTTCAGGTGTTGAAAGGCTGTTACCAGATCACCTCGGAGCCTTCACTTCTGCAGGCTGAACAGCTCCAGCTCTCTCTCTTTATAGGAAAGGCGTTCCATCCCTCAGTTCATATCTGTGGCTGTTTTCTGGATGTGCTCCAACAGCTCCATGTCTGTCCTGCGCTGCGGACATTCACATCCAGATGCAGCACCTCCAGGTGAGGCCTCACAGCGCAGAGCAGAGGGGCAGGACCAGCTCCCTTCGCCTGCTGACCACACATCTTTGGATGGAGCCCAGCATACGGTTGGCTTTCTGGGCCAGGAAGGTACATCGCTGAGTGCCACTACTCAGCCTGTTGAGATCCCTCTGGATGGCGTTGTCCCTCTGGTGTGTCACTGCACCCCACAGCTCGGTGTCATTAGCGTGCACTCAACCCCTCTGTTAATGTCACTGATGAAGGGGCATTCCCAGATGTTTGTGCAAACTCAGCAAAGAATACCTTGAGAGCAGCCCCACAGAGAGGGACTTGTGGATCCCGGTGGATGAGCCGGGATCCATGAGTGGACATCAGCCAGCAGAGTGCGCTTGCAGCCTAGAAGGCCAACTGTGTTCTGGGCTGCATTAAAAGAGGAGCGGCCAGCAGGGAGAGGGAGGTGATCGTCCCCATCTACTCAGCTCTTGTGAGGCTTCATCTGCAGCGCTACATCCAGGCCTGGGGCTCCCAGCACAGGAAGGACGTGGAGCTCATGGAGCGGGTCCAGAGGAGGCACTGAGATGATCAGATGGTTGGAGCAGCTCCCCTACAAGGAAGGGTTGAGGGAAGTGGGCTTGTTCAGCCTGGAGAAGAGAAGGCTTGGGGGTGAATTCATTGCAGCCTCACAGTACTTGAAGGGGGGAACAGCAGGAAGGGGAACAGCTGTTTACGAGGGTGGATCGTGATAGGACAAGGGGAAATGGTTTTAAACTGAAACAGGGGAGGTTTAGGTTGGTTATTAGGAGGAAGCTTTTCACACAGAGGGTGGTGACACATTGGAACGTGTGCTTCAGAGTCCCTTCCAGGAGGATCTGCTCCTCGATTCTTTGCAGCACAGAGGTGAGACTGATATGTTGGTGGTTCCCAGGGTCACACTTTATATCTGCAGTAACAGCTGTGCTGTTGCCTTTTTTCTGCTCACCAGGGACTTCACCTGACTGCCTCGACTTCTCAAATACCACTGAGAGTGGCTCGGTGACTGCAGCACTGAATTCCCTCAGAGCTCTGGGACTCGTCTCATCAGGACCCAAAGACTCCTGGATGCTCGGGTCCTCAGGTGGTCCAGAACCTGATCTCCCGTCATAGTGTGGGATAGGGAGGGGTCTGTGGGATCGGCATTGCTTCCTCAATCCCCACCTACTAAACCAAAGGTGAAGGCAGTGTATAATGAAAAGTTATCAGAGAAGATGGAAGATGGATGTTGTTGGGTACCTGAGCCTTCTCCTTGTCTGTTGTTCCCAGCTGCAGTGCTGCTGGTAAGCAGCATTGCGCACAGAGTGCAGCCACGTTGATCAGAGAAAGGAGTGCAGGTTTGTGAAAGAGGCACATCTGCAGGGCAGTGCCTTCATTACTGCTTTGTGTCCCACAGGTGGCAGCGGAGTTGCAGCGCTCCCGAGTGCCGTAACGACTGCATGGAGATGCGTGGCTCTTCATGGGAACAGCAAGGAACCGGAATCTGCATTTCCTGGAATGCCCCAGAACCGCGCTTTGCTGGCTGGTAATTGTCTGCCCAGCAGGTAAGGGTAATGCACACCCACCAATGTTTACCCACCCCATAGCACGGCACAGCACGGTGCTCCCAGAGCTCTTCATTGCACTTCATGGTGCCCTGGATGCTGCCTGTCCTTGTCTTTCTGTGTTCTCCTTGTCTCTGGCCTTTCACTGCAGTGTTTTCCTTCCCTTTGCCCTTGCTGTTCCCTGCTGCGTTGTCTTGCCCTCCTGTTTTTGTGTTCTATGCCACGTTCATTTGGCCATTGCCCTTGGCTTTCTTTGCCGCGTTCACTTCAGCATTCAGTTTTGGCATTCCGTGCCGTGTTCTCTCGCCCTCCTGTTTTGGCATTTCCTTCTCTTAGCCGTTGCCATTGGCTGGGCATTCTCTTGCCCTCCTGTTTTTGTGTTCCATGCTGCGTTCTCTTGGCCATTGCCCTTGGCTTTCTTAACCACATTCACTTCAGCATTCAGTTTTGGCGTTCCCTGCTGCGTTCTCCTGCCCTCCTGTTTTGGCGTTTCTTGCCGTGTTCTCTTGGCCATCATCCTTGGCATTTCCTTCCACGTTATCTTGGCCCTTGCCCTTGTCTGGGCATTCCCTTGCCCTCCTGTTATTGTGTCCCATGCTATGTTCTGTCGGCCATTGCCCTTGGCTTTCTGTAGCCGCATTCTCTTCAGCATTTGATTTTGGCATTCTCGGCAGCGTTCTCTTGCCCTCCTATTTTGGCACTTCCTGCCATGTTTACTTAGCCCTTGCCTGGGCATTTCATGCCGTGTTCCCTTGGCCTTTTGTTTTGGCGTTTTGTGCTGCGTTCTCTTGGCCTTTGCCCTTGGCCTTTCCTGTTGTGTTCTCTTTGGCTGTATATTTTGGCCTTTCCTGTTGCGTTCTCCTTGTCCTCCCCTTGGCTTTCCATTGGTGCTCTCTTTGCTTTTGCCCTTGCCTTAGCTTGGCTGTTTGCTTTGCATTTACCTTGGCTTTCCCTGGGAGTTCTGCTTTCCTTTGCCTGCCCTGGGTGTCCTGCTTCCCTTTGCCTTTGGCACTCTAGCATGAGCTGGGAGGCAGCATTAATGTTACCCTTGACCCTAAACCCACAGCTGAATGGGAGTTCTAACGATAACTGTGTTAACCTGCAGCGTATCTGTAGACCAAACCCTTAACCCAGTGTTGAAAATGTCTCTTACCCTGAATGCTGCCGTAAAAATAATGCCCCATGTTTTGTCAAATAACCATAATTGTAGTGCAGAATACTGATGTTAGACCATCTGTAACTTCAACCCTATCAATACCATTAATTCTATCCCTAACATTAATTATAATTAATTACAACCCCTGTGTTATCATTACAGCATTGTGCTCAGGGTGCAGCCCCACACATGCGGGGCAGCGCCTTCATTACTGCGCTGTGTCCCACAGGTGGCAGCAGAGTTGCGTTGCTCCTGAGCGCTGTAAGGACAGCA
>NW_024884369.1:0-15625 GCF_019232065.1 Centrocercus urophasianus | reverse complement strand
CAAAATTCCCCCACTGGCATATTCCCACTGGGAAGACAAGAATGATGAGAGATGGCAAATTGCCACGAGAAAGATGAACACGAGAAAAAAGTCTGCCTCAATGCTGAGGTGCCTCTGCAGAACCACTTCACAGTTCTCCAGGCTGAGAAGGAAAAAGAAACACTAACAGGTAAGTAGTCAGAACAGAGTAAGGCAGCCAGGCCTGCTCCCCCCTACATAACAACTACTGTGACTAAGAAAAAGTGACAGACGATAGTGATGGGTGATTCTCTTTTGAAGGGTACAGAGACACACATTAGTCATCCTGACCTGCTATCTAGAGAGGTCTGCTGCTTGCCTGGGACCTGAATCAAGGATGTGACAGAGAGACTACCAGACCTTGTACATCACACAGGCACCAGTGACACAGCAGTCACTGAAGAATATGAAGAATATAAAGAGGGACTACAAGAAGCTAGAGGCAGCACCAAAGAACTTGGGAGCATAAGTAATCTTCTCATCAGTCTTCCAGTTTAGGGAAATGGAAAGGGAAAAGGCTGATAGAATTATGAATATCAGTAAATGGTTAAGGGAGTGGTGTCATGAACAAGGCTTTGGTTACTTACGCCATGGAACTAGCTTTGAGAAATCTGGTCTTTTGGGGCAGGATTGGGTGCATCTGCCAGACAAGGGGAAGACCAGCTTTGGCAGCAAGTTTTCCAATTGAATCAGGAGGGTTTAAACTAGAGTTGCTGGAGGAGGGGATCCATCTGATGATGGTAATGGATGCCCTGGGCCTGGAATTCCACCAGGGTGGTGTTGCCCTCTACATGAATGACCACCTGGAGTCCATGTAGCTCCACTTGGGGATAGATGTGGAGCTGGCGGAGAGCTTATGGGTTAGGGTAAAAGAGAAGGCAGAGGAAGGAGAACTTCTAGTGGGAGTATAGAATCATAGAATTGCTCAGTTAGGAAAAGACCTTAAAGAGACCTCATTGCTCTCTATAACTTCCTGAAGGGAGGTTGTAGTGAGCTGGGGGTCGGCCTCTTCTCTCGTGTCATTAGTGATAGGACCAGAGGGAATGGTTTCAAGCTACGGCAGGGGAGATTCAGGCTGGACATGAGGAAGTATTACTTTTCAGAAAGGGTGGTCAGGCACTGGAATGGACTGCCCAGGGAGGTGGTGGAGTCACCGACCCTGCAGGTGTTCAAGGAAAGACTGGATGTTGTGTTGAGGGACATGGTTTAGTGGGAGCTATTGGTAATAGGTGAACGGTTGGACTGGATGATCTTTTAGGTCTTTCCCAACCTTGGTGATTCTATGATTCTATGATTCTAAGATCATCAAGTCCATGCACAACCTAACCACACTCCTCCAACAACCCGCTGCTAAATCATGTCCCCGCTGCTAATTCATGTCCCTGAGCACCACATCTGAACAATTTTTAAACACATTCAGGAATGGTGACTCAACCACCTCCCTGGGGAGCCTATTCCAGTGCTTAACAACCCTTTCAGTAAAGAAGTTATTTCAGTATCCAATCTAAACCTTCCCTGGGGCAACCTGAAGCCATTTTCCCTCTTCCTGTCACCAGTGAGAAGAGACCAGCCCCTCTCTCCTGCAATCACCTTTCAGGTATTTGAAGAGAGCAGTAAGGTCTCTCTTCAGCCTCCTCTTTCCCAGACAAAACATCACCAGTTTTTCCAGTCTCTCCTCATAGGGCATATTCTTCAAGCCCTTCACAAGCCTTGTTACCTTTCTTTGGACCTGCTCCAGCACCTCCATGTCCCTTCTGTATTGAGGTGCCCAAAACTGAATGCAGTACTCAAAGTGGGGCCTCACCAGTGTGGAGTGCAGGGGCAGGATTACTTCCCTAGTCCTGCTCACCACAACATTTCTGATAAAAGCCAGGATGCCCTTGGTCTTCTTTGCCGCTTGGGCACACTGCTGACTCATATTCAGCCAACTGTCCATCAGTACACCAAGGTCCCTTTCCCTTAGGCAGCTTTCCAGCCACTCCTCCCTAAGCTTGTAGGTTGCCCGGGGTTGCTGTGACCAAAATGCAGGACTCAACACTTGGCCCTATTGAAGCTCATACAGTTTACCTTGGCCCATTGATCCAGTCTATCCCTTTCTTCTCCCAGGCAGGTCAACACTCCCTCCCAGCTTGGAGTCATCTGCGAACTTACTGAGGGTGCACTGCATCCCCTTATCAGGATCATTAACAAAGATGTTGACTAGAAGTTGCCCCAGAACCGAACCTTGGGGGACACCACTCATGACCAGCCACCAACTGATTTAACTTCACAATTCTTTGGGCCTGGCCAACCAGCCATTGTTTCACCCAGCCAAGCATATGCCCATCCAAATCACAGGCAGCCAGCTTCTCCATGAGGGTGTTGTGAGGGAGAGTGTCAAAGGCTCTACTGAAGTCCAGACAGACCACATTGGCAGCCTTACTTTCATCCACCAAGCAAGTTACCTTGTCACAGAACAAAATCAAGTTTGTGAAGCAGAATCTATCACTCATGAACCCGAGCTGATTATTTATTATTATTGTTTATTTTTATATTAGGAGAAAAAAAGAGAAAAAAAAAAAAAAAAAAAAAAAAAAAAAAAAAAAAAAAAAAAAAAAAGGAAAAGAAGATAATATTGCATTATTGGTACTTTAAGTTAAATATATAATCTTCTAAATATTGAGAGATGAAAACAGATCTTCCCAGTAGTGTAGCATGAATCTGAAATATCTGGTTTCAATTTACAGAGAGAATAATTTGTTCTTGAAAGTCTCAAGTAAAATTAAAAATTTGCTAAGAATATAAAATCTTTAATGTGATAGCATGCATTATGCCTCACTTCTCATTTAACATCCTGGAATTATTATCTTCAGCTGTCATTACTGGTGTGTATGTGTTAGCCAGGGATTTTGTATGTGCATGGGTCTGGTGATATCCAAGAGGGAATATCTACATATAAGCAGAAGGAATTTTTTAGACATGTTATTCATTAACTGTCTATTTTTATTTTCACTTTTTTTTTTTTTTCCAACCCTAAAATTTTCAGGCTTAATCAAGATCTCTGCGTGGGTACACTCACTCTTAATTTTACGAATCTTCATTCTGCCAGAAAAGCTGAATCCTGGGAGAAACAGAGCACTGCTTAAGGAGTGCAGTATTGCTTTGTCTTTCTTATCCTATTTTTGTTCCCTCTTAACACAGAATATCTCCTAGGATGCTTGTGGCTCTGCTCAGAATCTTACCACTGTTACTACCATGTCTACAAGAGAGAAGTTTCTGCTTTGCATACTAATCAAATAATTTCCTTTTTGATTTAATTTCCACTTATTATTGATCACTTCTCTGTTTTGTTCCTTAGTATGTTCTCTGCAGTCTAAAAGCTAATCAACACAATGAGTGGAAATTTAAGCTTGTTTAGGTAATTTCTTGTCAGTGGTTTACAGGCTGGTTCAGCCTGGTTCTGTGACCAGCGGGGTGGACGGATTTGCAAATCTGCATATATGTAGGTCCCTATGAAAGTAATTTGTCTTATTTATTTCAGTGGGAGCTACAATGGATACAAAGAGCACAGTATCACAGTTTGATAGAACAAATTTTCATATACAAAACACTAGTTTTTATCATACTCATCACCATTAACTATGCACTTTTGCCAGTGCTGTACAAGAAGCTATAAGCCACTCTTGTAAAAATCTGCACCAGTGGAGGTGACTATTTGCCACTATTGCCACTGCTGATAAGCACCACCTAGCACCTCACTGTACTCACACTATTTACTCTCTGTAAATGTTTAGCAAGCATGTCAATGAGTGCAATTTTTATCTTCATGGAGGAATTCAATTCTGCACCTTTGTTTCGTATGTCCTTCCGTGTTAGATGCCATTTTGTCAGACTGCCCCTCTTATAGAAAAGAAAAAAAAAGAAAAGAAAAGGAATGGAGCAGTTTACAACCTGTAGAAAGTTACTTAAGACTAGTATATTTATCCATTAAGAAATCATAAAATTTATCTTGGGATGCCTACCAATGATAAAGGAAGACCTACTACTGAGGTTCATTTGCACAATTTACCAACTGATGATTGCTCTCGTATCACACTCCAACCAACCAACCAACCAACCAACCAACCAAATAAGCAAAACCAAAACACTGAAACAAAAAAGACAAAACAAAACAAAAACTCCCACAAGTAGCCCTTGATCAACAAGGTTAGCTGCTTTGGAGCTGACCCGGCCAGAACTGCAGCAACTGATGGTGAAGTGAAGAGGGGTTTTGTCGGTTCCTTTACCAGAAGAATCCCGAGATAACAGAGGGCCCAGCAGCTCTTGCGAGAACAGCTGATGTGGCATAGGCATTGCCAGGGCAATGGATGCACATCCATGCCCTTTGCCTTAGAAAAAGCTTCTGGGAAGGCAGCAATGCATTCAGGTTTGCATGCAGTGGGGAAAAGGCAGCACTTGTGCAGCACCACAGCATACTGCAGCAGTAGGTATGGTAGCTTGTGCAGCAGGGTGCAGATGTACTGTCCCTCCTTGCTCAGGAGATCAGCTTACCTATTGGCAGTCACAGATTTACCGTGGTCTCCTGCAGGAAATGAACTCACCCCAAAGACTGTGGGGACCCAGATGGAGGCCCTGCCCAAGAATGTAGCTGTTCAGCTCTCCAGCTGAGAGGACTGCCTGAGCCTGCTGCTGCCTGGGGAGGGTGGCAGGAACTCCACCTGTGTGAGGTGTGAGCAGGTAGAAGATCTGCTCAGCATAGAGGCAAAGCTCAAGGAGAGTGAAGAGGTTAAGAACCATCGGGGAGTATGAATGGGAGATTAGTGGAATAACTCCATGGCATGCCAGAGAGAAAGGCACCAGGGAGACAGCACCCAGAATATGATGAACCCCATGCCCCATCACTGATGGGCACAGGGGGGGGACGTGAGAGAAAGGGAGGGTTGGAAGACAGTCCCAACTCAGCACCGTGGGTGAACTCCTTCCCTGCCAACCTCACTTCACTTGCTCAGGTGCCCCTAGGGGATTTGAGGCACTGGTAATTGGAGGGGAGGGGAGCAAGGAGGCACAGGAACATCTGCCTAAGGCACTGCCAAGGGTGAGGTGGTTCACTCTGTGCCTCCAGGCTCCAGAGACTCATCTCCAGACTGCCTTGCTAAGAAAGACAGAAGGGTTATTGTCGTAGGTGATTCCCTGCTCATGGGAATGGAGAGTCCCGTAAGCGGACCAGACCCGAATCAAAGGGAGGTGCGCTGCCTCCCTGGGGCCCGGGTCAAGAACATAACTAGAAAACTTCCAGATCTGGTTTACTCCTCTGATTACTGATAGTTCAGGCAGGCAGCGATAAGGTAGCTTAGAGAAGCCTGTGAACTATTAAAAAAGACTTTAGGGATTTAGGGAGGTTAGTTGAGAGAGCGGGAGCACAAATGATATTTTCTTCTCTTCCTTCTGAGGAGGCAAAGGACACAGAGTGGGCTAGGAAAACCCAGATAATGAATAAGTAGCTGTGAGGGTGGTGCCACCACAGGAACTTAGGGTTTTTTGACTACAGGATGATTTACTCAGCGTCTGGTCCAATGGGTGTCACTTTCCTCTAAGAGGGAAACAGATTGCAGCCCAAGAGCTAGCAGGGCTCATTGAGAGGGCTTTCAGCAAGGTAGGAAGGGGGAAGGGGATGCAATGAGGTTTGCTAGGACAGAGAAAGTACTCTGGGATTTTATACTAGATCTGATGGGAGAAGAGTTGAGTGTGGTGGGACAGAGAAAGGCTTGGTGTTGCTGTCACGCCAGAAGATCACTGGGAAGAACCTCTGAACTGTTCTACAGGATCTTCTGGCAGCTCTTCAGAGGAGGTAATGTTGCTTACCCCCTGTCCAAAACCCTCTCGTGTCCCTCTAGGAAGCAGTGGGGAAAACTTCAGATTTATGTTGGAGGTTTGAGGGAGGGCCACTCTAGAAAGGTAGTGTGCCAGAAAGCACAGCTGAAGTGCCTTTATACTAATGCATGCAGTGTGGGAAATAAGCAAGAGGAGTTGGAAAACATGATGTGCTTGGAAAACTGTGATCTGGTTGCTATCCTATCATGGGAATTTGGTGGGACAAATCTCATGACTGGCATACTGTTATTGAGGGCTACAGGCTCTTCAGAAGGTGACAGACAAGACAGGAAGTGAGGCAGAGTTGCTCTCTTTATTAGGAGGTGGATAGATTGCAAAGAGCTGTGTCTGAGTAAAAATCACGACCGGGTTGAGAACTTATTGATTAAAATCAAGGAGTGGTCCAGTAAAGGACATCTAGTGGTTGGGGCTACTACAGGCCACCTGATCAGGAGGAGGCTGTTGATGAGGCCTTCTTGCTTCAGCTGCAGGAGGTGTCATGCTCACAAGCTCTTGAACTGATGGGGTGTTCCAACCACCCTGACATTTGCTGGGATAGCGACATAGTGGGTGGCAGACAATCCAGGAGATTCCTGGGGTCTGTTGAAGATAACTTCCTGGTCCAGGTACTAGGCCCCAGGCGAAAGCCTTACTGGACCTGGTGCTCACTAATGCAGAGGAAAGCATTACAGAAGTTAAAATCAGAGGCAGAATGGGTTGTAGTGATGATGTCCTGGTAGAATTTGTGATCTGGAGAAATGCAGGCCTAGCAAAAAAAGTAGAGTCAAGAGCCTGAACTTCAGGAGATCAAAATTCTAGCTGCTCAAGGATCTGCCGGATGGGATCTCCCGGAAAAGTCTCCTTGAGGGCATAGGAACAAAACAGAGCTGGCAGCTCTTGAAGGACACCCTTCTGAAAGCACAAGAACTCTCCATCCCCCAGCAGAAGAAATTCATCAGAGGCAGTGGGCAACTGGAATGGCTGAGCAAGGACCTGAAGCTTAAGATGAGGGAAAAGAGAGAAATATACAGGAAGTGGAATCAGAGTTGTGTAGCCAGGGAAGAATACGGGGACGTCTGCAAATGTAGAAATAGGGTCAGGAAAGCCAAGGCACAGATGGAGCTAAATTTGGTGAGGGATGTGAAAGATAACAAGAAGGGTTTATGCAGGTACATAAGCTGGAGGAGATAGGCCAAGGAGAGTTTTCCCCCTCTGATAAATGAGGATGGAGAAGTGTCTTCCGCAGACGTGGAAAGAGCTGAGGTGCCCAGTAAGAGCTTTATCTCATTTTTCACTGATGGTCAGGCTCCCCATGTCTGCCAGACTCCTGAACCTCTAGGTGAAGGTGAGAGAAGCAGATTCCATTCCACTGTATTTGTGGAACAAGTCTGGGACTTCCTCATGCAATTGAATGTATGTACGTCCATGAGGCCAGATGATATGCATCCCAGGGTTCTGAGAGAGATGGCTGATGTGGTTGCTGAGCCACTCTCCATCATACTGAATAATCATGGCTGTCTGGTGAAGTCCCTGGTAACTGGAAAAAGGGAAACATTACTCCCCTTTTTAAGAAAGGGAGAAAGGGAGACCCAGGGAACTACAGGCCAGTGAGCCTCATCTCTGTGCCTGGGAAGATCATGGAACAGATCATCCTTGTTACCATGTTAAGGCACATGCAAGACAAAGAGGTGATCTGAGATTGCCAGCATGGCTTCACCAAAGGCTGATCATGCCTGACCAATTTGGTGGCATTCTATGATGGAATGACAGCATTGGTAGACAGGGGAAGAGTGGTGGATGTCATCTTCCTGGACTTCTGCAAAGCCTTTGACATGGTCCTTCACCACATCCTTCTCTCTAAATTGGGGAGGTATGGATTTGAAGGTTGGACTATTTGGTGGATTAAGAACAGGTTGGCTAGGCACAGCCAAAGGGTTGTGATCAACTATCTGGGTGGAGGCCAGTCACAAGTGGTGTCTCCCAGGGCTCAGTCTTGGGACTGGTGCTCTTCAACCTCTTCATCAATGACATAGACAATGGCACTGAGTGCATCCTCGGCAGTTTTGCTGATGACACCAAGCTGAGTGGTGTAGCTGCTACACTGAAGGGAAGGGAATCCATCCAGAGGGACTTGGACAGGCTGGAGAAGTGGGCCCATGGGAACCTAGTGAGGTTCAACAAGGCCAAGTGCAAGGATCAGGATCAGGCCCAGCCAGCATGGGTTCATGAAAGGCAGGTCGTGTTTGACCAACCTCATCTCCTTCTATGACTGGGTGACCAGACTGGTAGATGAGGGAAAGGCAGTTGATGTAGTCTACCTAGACTTCAGCAAAGCCTTTGACATGGTCTCTCACAGTATCCTTCTGCAGAAACTGGCTGCCCGTGGCTTGGACAGTTTTACCCTCCGTTGGATAAGGAACTGGCTGGAGGGCTGTGCTCAGCAGGTGGTGGTCAAAGGAGTGAAGTCTAGCTGGAGACCTGTTACAAGTGGTGTCCCCCAGGGGTCGGTACCGGGGCCCATCCTGTTTAATATCTTTATTGATGACCTAGATGAGGGCATTGAGTGTACCCTGAGTAAGTTTGCAGATGACACCAAGCTGGGAGGTTGTGTTGATCTGCCTGAGGGCAAGGAAGCCCTGCAGAGGGATTTAGACAGGCTGGATCGCTGGGCTGAGATGAATGGGATGAGGTTTAACAAGGCCAAGTGTCGGGTTCTGCACTTCGGGCACAACAACCCCATGCAGCGTTATAGGCTTGGGGATGAGTGGCTGGATGAGTGTGAAGAAGAGAAGGACCTGGGGGTGTTGGTTGATGCTCAGCTGAACATGAGCCGACAGTGTGCCCAGGTGGCCAAGAGGGCCAACAGCATCCTGGCCTGCATTAGAAATAGTGTGGCCAGCAGGAGCAGGGAGGTGATCATCCCCCTCTACTCAGCACTGGTGAGGCTGCACCTCGAGTACTGTGTTCAGTTTTGGGCTCCTCACTACAGGAAAGATGTTGAGATCCTGGAGCGTGTCCAGAGAAGGGCAATGAAACTGGTGAGGGGTCTGAAGCACAACTCTGATGAGGAGCAGCTGAGGGAGCTGGGATTGTTCAGTCTGTAGAAGAGGAGGCTCAGGGGAGACTTCATTGCACTCTACAACTTCCTGAAGGGAGGTTGTGGTGAAGAGGGCTTTGGCCTCTTCTCCCAGGCAATGAGCAGGACAAGGGGTAATGGCCGCAAGTTGTATGAGAGGAGGTTTAGAATGGACATAAGGAAGAACTTTTTTTCTCTCAGAGAGTAGTCAGGCACTGGAATGGCTGCACAGGGAGGTGGTGGAGTCGCCATCTCTGGCAGTGTTCAAGAGGCGTGTGGACGATGTGCTGCATGATATGGTTTAGTGCTTGTGGTGGCATTGGTGATGAGGAGACAGTTGGACTACATGATCTTGTAGGTCATTTCCAACCTTGTGATTCTATGATTGTATGAAATAGAAAAAAAAAAATAAATAAATTCATAAATATGCATCAGTACTCTGAGAATTTTTAGATTTCGGTGTTGTTGGGTTTTTCATTATAGCATTTTTAAAATAACTCCAGCATTGTTATTTTAGTTAGAAATATTTTCACCTGACTTGGATATCTCTATACTATCATGGACTATAGTTCTTCAAATCAGGCCCAGAGCTTTCTTTTAAGATCATGTGCACTGCATTATAATTCACAGTCACTTTTCCGTGTCGAGGGTGCCAGCCAGTTCCCTCTGAAACACATCCTAGATACAGTTCAGTGAAGGGAATGCTTCAAGAACAGTCTCTGATGAGACAGCAGTGAAAACAAGAATGTATCTGTCTTCTGTTTAACATCCTATAAGATTATCTCAATGGTAATATCGCCTTCAAAACATACCTTTATTCTTTAAATCATGTTTTACAAATCCTAGTTTCATAGCATATAGAAACAATCAAACAAAACCATTAAATTCTGGACTCCAGAGATTTTGACCAGCTTGAATTGAAAAATATATAAGCAGGAAAAAATGCATTAAGTTTTGCACATCTAAAATAAGATCTGATGAACTCTCTCCATCTCTACATTAGACCAATTTTGTCTGCTTACAGTGGAACACTTAAGAGCAGTGGGCTTTTCATTAGTGTTCTTGTTCAACTTTGAAGAAAAGAGATATAAATTTTCACTTGATCTAAATGTCTTCAGTCTCTATTCCATTCTGGTCTCCAGCATTCCTTCTTCATGACGACAGATAACAGTTATATTATTTCTATTATTTATATAATATTATATTCTATTATTTATGTTATATATTGGAGACCTGTAAGCAGTGGTGTTCCTCAGGGGTCTGTACTGGGTCCGGTCTTGTTCAACATCTTCATCAATGACCTTGATGAGGGGATAATGGCCACCCTCAGCAAGTTTGCTGATGATACGAAGTTGGGAGGATTGGCTGACACGCCTGAAGGCTGTGTTGCCATTCAGCAAGACCTGGATAGGCTGGAGAGCTGGGCAGAAAAAAAACGGATGAGGTTTAACAAAAGCAAGTGTAGAGTCTTGCATCTGGGGAGGAATAATTCCATGCACCAGTACAGGTTGGGGGATGACCTGCTGGAGGGGAGCTCATGCTGAGAGGGACCTGGGTGTCCTGGTGGATGACAGGTTGGCCATGAGCCAGCAGTGTGCCCTTGTGGCCAAAAAGGCCAATGGCTTACTGGGGTGCATTAAAAAGAGCGTGTCCAGCAGGTCGAAGGAGGTGATCCTCCCCCTCTACTCTGCCCTGGTAAGACCTCATCTGGAGTACTGTGTCCAGTTCTGGGCTCCCCAGTACAAAAAAGACAAGGATCTCTTGGAAAGAGTCCAGCGGAGGGCCACGAAGATGGTGAAGGGCCTGGAGCATCTCTCCTACGAGGAAAGGCTGAGTGAACTGGGTCTGTTCAGCCTTGAGAAAAGGAGACTGAGAGGGGACCTGATCCAGGTCTATAAATATCTAAGGTGTGGGGGGCAGAATGGTGAGGCCAGACTGTTTTCAGTGGTGAGTGGAGACAGGACGAGGGGAAACGGCTGGAAACTGCAGCATAGGAAGTTCCGCACAAATGTGCGCAAGAACTTCTTTACGGTGAGGGTGACGGAGCACTGGAACAGGCTGCCCAGGGAGGTGGTGGAGTCTCCTTCTCTGGAGATGTTCAAGACCTGCCTGGATGCCTACCTGTGCGACCTACTGTAGGGAACCTGCTTTGGCAGGGGGGTTGGACTCGATGATCTCTGGAGGTCCCTTCCAACCCCTACAATTCTGTGATTCTGTGATTCTGTGATTTCATTGATAGGGGGAGTGAATAAGAGATAAAATAATGTCTGAAACAGAAACAGCAGCTGACATGATTACTGCTATGAATATTTGACTAATCTGCAGTTCTGAGCCAAGACACCTGTTCTCAATAATGTCATAAGTTTTCATTCTTGCAGGCTCCTTCTTTATGGTGTTTAGTGTAATTTTCATTCTTAGTATTTCTGTTCCGCTAATATTTGTCACATAAATGCACATAATATTCATTTAAATACAAAAGGAATCTGATCTTAATTTTTTTGTTCTGTTGGTAGTCATTTTGTTATTGCTTTTGTTTGTTTGTTTGTTTGTTTGTTTTAAATACTACCAACTCCACTGTGAAAAACAAGATGTTTTGATTTGTACTGGTTTTGATAGGCAATGAGTTAATTTTCTTTGTAGCAGCCTGTAAGGTGTTGCTTTGATTCGTGATCAAATCAGTGTTGATAAAGCATCAGTATTCTAGATGTTGGTCAGCAGTGGTTACACTGAGCTAAAGTCTTCTCTGCTTCTTATACTGTCGTGCCAGTAAGGTGTATGGAGGTACACGAAAAACTGGGAGAAGCCACAACCAAGGCATCCAACCTCAACTGAGAGGAATATTCATAGAACCACAGAATCATAGAATGGCCCGGGAAAAGGACCTCAAAGATCATCTAGTTTCAACCCCCCCTGCCAGGGGCAAGATTAACAACCACTACACCAGGCTGCGTAGGGGCACATCCAGCCTGGCCTTGAATGCCTCCAGGGATGGGGCATTTACAACCTCTTTGGGAAACCTTTTCCAGTGTGTCACCATCCTCTGGGTGAAAAACTTCCTCCTAATATCTAATCTAAACCCTCCCTTATCTTAGTTTAAAACCGTTCCCTCTTGTCCTATCACTATGTCATGTTTTTATGACTTTTGTTATGTAATCCACATCATATCATTATGTAAAACACTGGGAGTTAAAGAGTTAATGCTCCTGTTCAGTGGACTGCCAATCTTCTGGCTACCTGGTTCTCAGAAGAGAAGAACTACATAACCCAAAGGACTTGGCGTTCAGAGGAGGAAGCCCCTCCACCACCACATATCCCCAACCCCCTTCTTCCAGGCTGGTGGGCCTGTGGGCATGCTGTCCCATTGTCACGGACACAGATGGATCTAGAGATAACTCAGTGACACACTATCCACCCAAGTAAAGAGTCATATCCCCTCCTGTTTACAGACTCCCTTCAAATATTGGAAGGCCACAAGAGTTTTCCTCAGAGATTCCTCCAAGCTACATAATACCAGTTCCCTCAACATTTCCTCATGGGAGAGGTGCGCCAACCCTCTGATCATCTTAGTGGCCCTCCTCTGGACTCGTTTCAACAGCTCCACGTCCTTCTTGTGCTGGGAGCACAAGGCCTGGATGCAGGACACCAGATGTTGCCTCACAAGAGCCGTGTAGAGGGGGAAGATCACCTCCTTCTCCCTGCTACCCATTCATCTATGAATGCAGACCAGAACATGGTCTTCCGGACTGTAAATACAATCTGCTGGCTCATTTCCAGCTTCTCTTCCACCAGGACACCCGCTCACTTCTCCACAGGGCTGATCTCAAGGCATTTTTCCCCTAATCTGTAAAAATTGCTGAGGTTGCTCTGGTCACAGAATCACAGAATCACAAGGTTGGAAACGACCTGCAAGATCATCTAGTCCAACCACCCTCCCATTCCTATCAGTGTCACAAGCTACTAAACCATCTCTCGTAGTTCCTCATCCAGGCGCCTCTTGAACACTATCAGGGACGGCGACTCCACCACCTCCCTGGGCAGGCCATTCCAGTGCCTAACCTCCCTTTGAGAGAAAAAGTTTCTCCTAGTATCCAAGCTAAACCTCCTCTGCTATAACTTCTTGCCGTTTCCTCGGGTCCTACTATTTGCCTGGGAGAAGAGGCCAAAGCCCTCTTCACCACAACCTCCCTTCAGGAAGTTGTAGAGTGCAATGAGGTCTCCCCTGAGCCTCCTCTTCTACAGACTGAACAATCCCAGCTCCCTCAGCCGCTCCTCATAAGATTTGTGCTCCAGACCCCTCATCAGTTTCGTTGCCCTTCTCTGGACACGTTCCAGGGCCTCAATGTCTTTCTTGTAGTGAGAGGCCCAAAACTGAACACAGTACTCAAGGTGCGGCCTCACCAGTGCTGAGGACAGGGGGATGATCACCTCCCTGCTCCTGCTGGCCACACTATTTCTAATGCAGGCCAGGATGCTGTTGGCCCTCTTGGCCACCTGGGCACACTGTCGGCTCATGTTCAGCCGAGCATCAACCAACACCCCCAGGTCCCTTTCCTCCTCACAATCATCCAGTCACTCATCCCCAAGCCTGTAACGCTGCATGAGGTTGTTGTGGCCAAAGTGCAGAACCCGACACTTGGCCTTGTTAAACCTCATCCCATTCATCTCAGCCCAGCGATCCAGCCTGTCTAAATCCCTCTGCAGGGCTTCCTTGCCCTCAGGCAGATCAACACAACCTCCCAGCTTGGTGTCATCTGCAAACTTACTCAGGGTACACTCAATCCCTTCATCTAAGTCGTCAATGAAGACATTAAACAGGATGGGCCCCAGTACCGACCCCTGGGGGACACCACTTGTAACAGGTCTCCAGCTAGACTTCACTCCTTTGACCACCACCTGCTGAGCACAGCCCTCCAGCCAGTTCCTTATCCAACGGAGGGTAAAACTGTCCAAGCCACGGGCAGCCAGTTTCTGCAGAAGGATACTGTGAGAGACCATGTCAAAGGCTTTGCTGAAGTCTAGGTAGACTACATCAACTGCCTTTCCCTCATCTACCAGTCTGGTCACCCAGTCATAGAAGGAGATGAGGTTGGTCAAACACGACCTGCCTTTCATGAACCCATGCTGGCTGGGCCTGATCCTGATCCTTGCACTTGGCCTTGTTGAACCTCACTAGGTTCCCATGGGCCCACTTCTCCAGCCTGTCCAAGTCCCTCTGGATGGATTCCCTTCCCTTCAGTGTAGCAGCTACACCACTCAGCTTGGTGTCATCAGCAAAACTGCCGAGGATGCACTCAGTGCCATTGTCTATGTCATTGATGAAGAGGTTGAAGAGCACCAGTCCCAAGACTGAGCCCTGGGAGACACCACTTGTGACTGGCCTCCACCCAGATAGTTGATCACAACCCTTTGGCTGTGCCTAGCCAACCTGTTCTTAATCCACCAAATAGTCCAACCTTCAAATCCATACCTCCCCAATTTAGAGAGAAGGATGTGGTGAAGGACCATGTCAAAGGCTTTGCAGAAGTCCAGGAAGATGACATCCACCACTCTTCCCCTGTCTACCAATGCTGTCATTCCATCATAGAATGCCACCAAATTGGTCAGGCATGATCAGCCTTTGGTGAAGCCATGCTGGCAATCTCAGATCACCTCTTTGTCTTGCATGTGCCTTAACATGGTAACAAGGATGATCTGTTCCATGATCTTCCCAGGCACAGAGATGAGGCTCACTGGCCTGTAGTTCCCTGGGTCTCCCTTTCTCCCTTTCTTAAAAAGGGGAGTAATGTTTCCCTTTTTCCAGTTACCAGGGACTTCACCAGACAGCCATGATTATTCAGTATGATGGAGAGTGGCTCAGCAACCACATCAGCCATCTCTCTCAGAACCCTGGGATGCATATCATCTGGCCTCATGGACGTACATACATTCAATTGCATGAGGAAGTCCCAGACTTGTTCCACAAATACAGTGGAATGGAATCTGCTTCTCTCACCTTCACCTAGAGGTTCAGGAGTCTGGCAGACATGGGGAGCCTGACCATCAGTGAAAAATGAGATAAAGCTCTTACTGGGCACCTCAGCTCTTTCCACGTCTGCGGAAGACACTTCTCCATCCTCATTTATCAGAGGGGGAAAACTCTCCTTGGCCTATCTCCTCCAGCTTATGTACCTGCATAAACCCTTCTTGTTATCTTTCACATCCCTCACCAAATTTAGCTCCATCTGTGCCTTGGCTTTCCTGACCCTATTTCTACATTTGCAGACGTCCCCGTATTCTTCCCTGGCTACACAACTCTGATTCCACTTCCTGTATATTTCTCTCTTTTCCCTCATCTTAAGCTTCAGGTCCTTGCTCAGCCATTCCAGTTGCCCACTGCCTCTGATGAATTTCTTCTGCTGGGGGATGGAGAGTTCTTGTGCTTTCAGAAGGGTGTCCTTCAAGAGCTGCCAGCTCTGTTTTATTCCTATGCCCTCAAGGAGACTTTTCCGGGAGATCCCATCCGGCAGATCCTTGAGCAGCTAGAATTTTGATCTCCTGAAGTTCAGGCTCTTGACTCTACTTTTTTTGCTAGGCCTGCATTTCTCCAGATCACAAATTCTACCAGGACATCATCACTACAACCCATTCTGCCTCTGATTTTAACTTCTGTAATGCTTTCCTCTGCATTAGTGAGCACCAGGT
>NW_024884368.1:8464-22181 GCF_019232065.1 Centrocercus urophasianus | reverse complement strand
AAACTCACTGGCAAATGAAACCCCATCAGTAACACTGTAGACAGGACCTGAAATATTCAATCCAGCAACTGTTTGGTGTGCACATACCACAGAGGGCGTTGCTTTCTGCCAGCTGGATGCAGCTGCTGGCTGAACTGGCCAAGACAGAGCCTGCAGCTGCATGCCTTCCCAGATGCACATCCACACTGAGAATGGAAGTCCTCCTTCTCTGTGTACCCCATTCCACCACAACGAGGAAAGATAACTATTCTGGCACCTGAAATGCTTCTGTTCCTCCAGCCTGGGCACTGCAGTCACAGCTCTGCAAGGAGTCACATCTGCAACAGAAGGACTTTCCCCAAAGCAGAGGGAAAACAGGGTGATTCAGGAAGAGAGGAAAAAAGGAGTCGTTTTCTAACTCTTGATGCAACTGAACATGGTGTGTGCCCGACATGAGGGGGCACTCAGCAATTAAAATGATTTTGCAGAGGGAAAGGAGAGAGGGAAAACCTTCCTCTCAACGCTGCAAGGCCCTGAGGAGATGAGAAAATCAGACAAAACTGCAAAACAGAGAACAGCTTTTCAGGGGACCCTAAAGGGAATGGGGAGACATATGATAGATGCAATGGGACAGGACTTAACTGGATGCAATTTAAAAACAAATCATCCCAGCTCTTGCTTGGGCTGTTGCCCTTTGTCACTGGGCATCCTGGGCACCCCAGACCTCCCAGCTGCTGGCTTTCCACCACGCATCCTCCCTTGAAGCCAAGCACGCCTTTCCCAGCAGCAAGCAGCAGGCTGGAATGAACACCAAAAACAAAACCTTTCCCTGCTCTTCTTTCACACGTTGTCTTTTAGTTTCAGAAAATAGGGCCAGACCTCAGTGAAATGAAAGCTCTGGGAAAAAACAGCTGCTTTATTCTCCTCCTCTGCTTTCCTGGTCTACACCCCACAGGAAGGTCGTTTGCCAAGCATGGGATGCAATTATCAGGTGTATGAGGGGCAGAGCTCATTTTCAAAGGCTTGTTTCTTTCACATTACTTCCCTGACGTCTGATACCATCATATAATCATAGAATCATATAAAAGACCTGGGCTGAAAAGGACCACAGTGATCATCTAGTATCAACCCCCCTGCTAGGTGTACGGTCACCAACCAGGCTACCACTAGTCCAGGCTGCCCAGAGCCACATCCAGCCTGGCCTTGAATGCTTCTGGAGACTGGGCATCCACAACCTCCTTGGGCAGCCTGTTCCAGTGCTTCACCAACTCTGTGTGAAATAACTGCTCCTAATATCTAGCTTAATCCTCCCCTGTCTCAGTTTAAAACCGCTCCCCCATGTCCTATCTCTATCCGCCCTTGTAAACAGCCCTTTATCCAAGAAAAAGAACAGCCTAGGGATTTTGTTTGATTGATTGTTTTATTGTGGGTGTTTAATTGGTTGTTTTTGTTTTGTTTTGTAGGAGCTCATCCACATCCTGCACACACTCCACTTGAACATCAAGGGGAGCAGGGGGTAGTCTTGCAGATGGAGTAATGCAGGAATTCCCACAGGATCTTGAGGTGTATCCAGTTCATCATCTGAAACCTCTGCAACCAAACTGGAAGGGACTAGTCCTCTTGTGCCATTTGTCAGCTCTCCCTACAACCAGGGAGAGAAACCAGCCAGCACAGGGCACAGCCAGAGCCAGACCAGGGGAGAAACACTCCTGCAGGCTTCTACCACACAGGACCCCGTTCATCACCCCCAGGTGGCTTTGTTGCATAAGGGCAAAGCTCACAACTCTCTGGGAACTGCAAGTGGTGGGAGCTGAGCAGCATCACAGAGGTCTGCAAGTACCTTCTCTGCACGGCGCTGGAACAACTCTCCATACCCCACTGAGTTCAGCCATTTTCAGAGAGCCATCTCTGGCTTCTTTTACACGTGCTCTGTGCCCACACGCTCAGATTTGGCTGCTGACCAGTGTGCAAGGGCAGGCAGCAAGAGCCTGCAGGCACACAGTGACTCTGGTGAGTGACGCTGGATGAGCGCGGCACAGAAATTACCTGGCATGCCAGTTGTTGGCCCTGCCTGCGTTCCACTGTCCGAGACTGGCAGTGTGGGACACTGTGGGACTAGCTGCCTTTCTGCAGTGCATCCTGCTCAGTTTCTTGGTCAGTTCCTTTAGAAAGAAAGCAGGACAGCAGGAATGGATGTGATGTGCTCTCATCGGGAACTGAGCTACTCCAATCCTGAGCTCATGCAAAGTCTGCTGCTCCCAGCCCCCCACATCCACTGTCACCCCCTCCGTTGCCCAAGGACATTTGGGACCTCTCAGGAACTGGAGGATGCTGACCCTCTCATGCCTCCTCAGCTCCTCTGCAAGGCCCTCACACCTTGTGTTGTGAGCATCACCAACCATCACAGCCAGCTATCTGAAATTCAGGCTCCAGCACAAGCACCTTCAGAATCAGCATCTCCAGCCCATGGCTTTCACTGTCTGCCACATCTCCAAGGCAGTTTCTCCCTCTGGGGAAGTGAGCAGTGCCCCCATAGACTTTTCTGTCTCAGTAAGTCTCTGCCCACTGCTTCTTCTGGAGGAAAGCCCCGAGGAAAAGCTTTGCCACAGAGCCCCATAAGACCCCTCTGCTGCTCTTCATGGCCGAGCAACTGGGAGCAATTGCTCCACATGCCCTGACTCAGGCTCACCCTCCTTTGTGCTCCAATCCTGCCAGAGCTGATGTGGAGGGGGAGGGGCTCCCACCTTCGGCCTAGGCATGTTCTTTTCTGCACGGCCTGCCTAAGTGTGACCGCCATCATCTCTTGTCTTTGAGGGAGCGGATGAGGACGAAGGTGAAACTCTCCTGGGGTTGTTTGTTTACGATGTGGACGGAGAGATCGCCCACACCTTCCACGTGCAGGTATGGCCAGTGCGTGAGGCAGGCTGCTGGGAGGGAAACCGTCCTCCTGCGGGTGTGGAGGGACGACTGCTGGCGGGAGGGAGGAGTGCAGCTGCCTTCCCCCATCAGCAGCGCCGTTCTGGCGTCCCACGGCAGCCCAGGGAGCGGAGCAGAGCAAGTCAGTGTTCTGCCGCTGGCAAAGGGAGCCGTGCGGATGTGCCGCGGCTCTTCCCTCTCTGTATCAGCAGGAGGAGCCCCGCAAAGCCTTCGGCCGTGTCAGTTTGGAGGCGCGGAGCAACTGAGGAAACGCAGAACGCACCTGCGTGTGCCGAGCAGAAATTCACGGCAATTCGTAAAAGACAGCAGAGATTTTTAGTAGCAATATTGAAAATAAAAGGTCGGTTACTTTCTGCCCGCGCTGAGGGCGGTTACTGGAGCGGCTCGTTGGGGCCGGGCAAGGGAGGAGCTGCGGGGCTGACTGAGGCGAGATGCGCGGGGTCGTGTGACGTCATCACTCCGCGCCGCGAGACGGAAGCGGCCGTGCGGAAGTGGTGCGGCGCAGCACTGTGACGTCATCACTCCGCGCCGCGAGACTGAGGCGGCCGAGTGGAAGTGGTGCGGGGCCGCGCGCTGCTCCAGCGCCGCAGGGCAGCCCCGGGCTCTGAGCTCCGCTTCACCTTGTACAAGTGGGTGTTCGGGGGGGCACCGGGGCTGGGGCCGCTCTGCGTTGGCCCCGTGGGGCCTCTGTGGTGCTCAGGGCCTGTGCTCGGTGTGGGGAGGTGCGCTGTGTCCCCCACCCTCCCAATCCAGGGTACATCGCTGCCTCGTTCCCGTCCACGGTTCGGCCAGTCCCTCTTTCTGACCCTCAGGGTCACACTCTGCCCCCGATCCTTCCCAACACTGACCTTTAGAGCCTCCCCCAACTCCAGTTCCCCCATTCCTTTTCGACCCCTACCCCCCCCAGCTCCAGTTCCCCCATTCCTTTTCGACCCCCCCCCCGCTTCCCCCCCAGTTCTCCATTTTTACCCCCAGGGTCCCTTCCCCACCCTCACCTCATCCCTCCCTCCTTATTCCCCCATTCTCATCCTCTCCCCCCCTCCCAATACCCCCCTCAGTTCCTCTTGCCTCAGATCAGATGACCACAACATAGACACCTCCCTGTGAGGTACCTCACCACTGCTAATTAGTGAGCCACTAATGCTCACATGTGGAGATTAAGGATAGGAAGGAGCTGTTCAGATGCAAATATCTGGTGAAATGTAGGCTGTTACTCCCAGAGTGTAGAAGGACGTTCCTTTGTCTAACAACACCTGCACTGGCAATAGATACCCACATCTGGGACAACTGAAGCTGTCCCTGCTGTGCATAATGAGAGCAGCCTATAAAGGGTTTTACCCGAACAAATGGAGTCGTGTGCTACAGGAGCATGACTAAGCTTATTTCTTCTGCTTCATCGCCTGTTTTCTAGATCTTCCTTGACTGTAGTGGCTGTTGTATCATGGACATTCCCGCGTGTCCTCAGCAGTTATCAGCAAGCTTGTCCCAGCTTTTGTGTCTTCTTGCAGGACTTTATTGGATACAGCTAGTGATAGATGGAGATAAAACGAGGGATTCCTTTGCAAACTGTATCCTTAGGTGTCCAGACGTGAAAGAGCCTATGACTCACATGCAGTACACCATGGAAAAGATTCTCTCATTTTGGTCACTTGAGCTATTATAGGATAACATCATTAACTGTTGTGTGGTCTTGATCAGGCTGCTTACCAACTGCTTGATCAAGGAGAGCAGGCAGAAGTCTTTTGTCAGCAATCTGAGGTGTCTGCAGATCAATGAGCAGCTGCCCATGGGAGCTGCAATTGCCCTGGCATTCTCTGGCCGAGCAGAACAACAGGCCACCAAGTTCAGCCAACTTCTTCACACAGCTGCTGGGGGGAAACACAGGTGATGCTCAGCTGGGTCTCACATGGCCGACAGGGAGCTGGTCAGGGCTGTGATAGTCAGGGTCAGCTTTGGCTGCTTTCACCTGACATGGACCTGATACTTGCAGAGAAGTGTGAAGGCTCCAGCTGATAGAGTTCCTTACAAGTAAAAGAGTAGACAGGGATGGTGCAGGGCTACTGTTGTGTTAATAAGCACAGGAGCAGAGAGGGCTGATGTACCTCATGGCTGCTTTGCCTCTATCTTCACCAGCAATGCTCCCTGGCTACTGTCACACCAGTCCTTTGTGCCATAGTAACTGCATTCCACCCTGATTTTATATCCATTTTCTTTCAGAGAAAGCCAGCACAACATTCCCCTATGATCAGTACTCTTAAATAAAGGAAAACAATCTTTCTCTATTTCTTTGAACTTTTTTTTTTTTTTTTTTTTTTTTTTTTTTTTTTTTGGAGGGAGGGGGAGGGATAATTTTCTAAAAACAAACCTGTAATACTGAGCCCTGCAGAATTATAACAGTGTAATATTCTGTATTTCATGGAACACAGTGCACCAGAACACTTCCTGCCCAGGGTCTGCATTCTTAGATCATAAAATCAAACAACTATAGACTTATTATTGGCCACTTCAGTAACGTGAACTAATGGCAGGTGTCTCACCCATTGTATGAGGTTTGGAGCTGTTCTTCAATGTCCCTTCCAATCCACATCGGTGATTCTATTAATTTGCATCATAGGAAGTGGAAAAAACTCACCGCTTGTGTGCAGGAAAGGGTGGGACAAGGATGGTCACTGCCTGATGGGACACAGAGCAGTGAGAGAAGGGAGCAGAGGCCGTGCTGTGAGGGACAGCAGCACCTCGCATGGCATCAGGAGGCAGAGAGGTGGGAAATGCACAAAGGGCACTGGGAGCTGGAAGGCAATCAGGGCTCATAAAGGCAGCAGTGTTCAGGGAACCCACTGAACTTCCCCAGAGGATTTTGTTTGGGATTGTACAGTCTTGAGGCACGTTGGTATCAGCACCAATTAAAAAATGGGGATTGGTGTTTTCCTTGCTACTTCTTGACTGCTGAACAGTTACCAAAACTGTTTTGTTTTTCACCTCACATACATTTTTTGTGAATTAAATTGGGTTGGCCTCAGGAAAGAAGGTCACAAGGTGTCAGAAGTGTTCAGCATTGAGCCCATGGAGTTAGGCAGTTGTGCTTGAGAAACAGCTGTTATTTTTTGAGTGAGTGGTCATTTACAGAAGCAGAAAAACCATCTCTGATGCTAAATTAAAGATGAGTGTTCAACATTTGGTGCCATTATAGGTAAAAATACTCACCCATTTACCAGGAAGAAAATCCAGTGAACGTGGATAAGGAGCAGTCGTTGCAGGTTTCTAGGCACTGCTTTACCACACAAGTGAGCGTTTATGTCCAGGTGGAATGTATTGGGTAACTTCTTTGCCATGTCCACTACTAATATATTTCAGGATAGAAAGAAAAAGTAAAACATTAATGAACAAAAAATGTTCAGTTTCAAGAAGATGTTGTTTTGCATGATGTTTAGCTGTGGGACTTAGCAAGGATGGCAGAATTCAGGAGATTTTTCTTTAAATGGCCCTTCCTGTATTTCAGCAGTTGCTTTGCTAGCTCCAGCTTACAATATCCAGGCATTAACATGGAGCACCCTCGGTGCTGTCAGCTCCTGTAGCCAGTTTTAAACATCCCTAAGCTGGTTATTTCAGAACTGAAAATATAGCACTCATTTTCCTGTCAAGGCTACTGTTTGCCCTTGCCAAGTCTGGAGTTGTAAATCAAAGTTATTTCTGAAGCAGTGCAGCAGCTGTGAGAGAGGAGGAGGAATAACGTGAAACAAAGAACGCTGCAGCCACCAAGGTCAGTGAAGAAGTAGAGGAAGAAGGTGCTCCAGGTGTCAGAGCAGAGCTGCTCCTGCAAGCTTTAAAGAAGACCAGGGTTGCCCCTGGCAGCCCCTAAAGAACCACATCCAAGCAGATTCCTGCACTGCGACCTGTGAAGGACTCTGCATGGGAAATGTTGAGCCTGAACCACTGAGCACCTGTGGAAAGGACCAGGTCAGCTTTGGGAGCACAGGTGAAGGCAATTCAGCTGTGTAACAGGAAGGGCTGGAGCCTGGCTGCACCTCCCTTAGGCCCCTTTTCAGGGCTGACTGCCACAGGAGAAGGATCTCTGCCTGGAGATCCCTCCTTGGTGGAAAATTCCCCTGCAAACCTGCAGTCTACTAATGGAGCTGCCATTACCCAATCAGAGCATTAACCAAAGTCACTGCTCATAGCAATTAATAAGCTGCTTGGAGAAAATAAATAAAAAGCAAGAAATCCCCATGATCTACTTCTCACCACCCAGAAAGTACAGCAGGTATCCCTTCATCCTCACCACCACAAAGTGGCAGCAGTCCCAGCAGTGCCTGTCTCCAGTCCTGCCCCTTTCGAGTCCCTTCCTGCCTCTGACATAGCCCTGACCAGGCCCTGCTGTGCCCCCATTCCCTGTTCAGCCCATCCCTGTTTCTGTCCTTCCCCTGATCCTCCACATCTCCTTGCCCATCTTCTGGTCCTGTCCCTATCCCTACCCTACTACTATCTCCACACCCATCCTCATCCTTTTCCTTATCCTGTTACTGCCCCTGCCCCTCTGCTTTCCTGCCCATTTCCTGCCCCTGTCCCTATCCTTTGTCTACCCTAGACTTTTCCCTATCCTGCCCCTGTCTCTGCCTGTCCCTCTCCTGTCCCCTTCCCTCCCCTGTCCCTGTGCTGTCCCTGCTCCAGGCCTCTGACAGAATCTCCTGGCAGCCCACCACAAAGCTGAAAGGAAATTGTAAGGCAGAAGAACAGAAGTGTGATGAATGAGAGGGGAAGACAAAGAGGGCAGAACTGAAGAAAGGACACAGGTAAGAGGAGCAGAGCCAATGGGGGAGGGGAAGGAAGGAGATGGCAGGGGAGAATGGACAAGAGGGAAGAGCAGAAAGGCAGCGAAAATAGGATTCCTTGAAAAGAATTGTTTACAGTTTTCTTAAGAGACAGGATTTCTCATGATAAGACTGATGGTTTTCCAATTCCTGAATTACAGAGGATACATAAACACAGAGGGTTAAATAAACCCTAGCAAGAAGGTGCCAAATTCTAAAGCAAAACACCCAGGAACAATTCCACCTACTGCACTCCATGGGACCTCTTAGCTATTTGCAGAGCACCCGATGCGAGCGGGTCAGCTGTTGTGGGGGAGGATTGGGAACCATATTCCAATTTGTATCCTTGGAAGGAGATATTTTGGAAAAACTGGTCCTCACAAACTGCAGAGCCTCAGACGACCCCGGAGCAGAGGTTCCTTAGTATATGGGAACCCCGAGAAATCTGCAGGACAGCCAGTAATAGGGCTGGGAGGGAAACAAATGCAAGCCGTGAAAACACAAACAGAAATGAAAATAGGAAACCTCCTGAAATGATTGTACCCTGTCACGATTGTCCCTGTCCCAGAGTACATCACAGGGACAGGTATTCCAAAAGGACTCACCTTGAATCTCCCCAGCGGTCAGCCCCAATTTGGGATAAAGAATTGCATTCGTGCTCCCACAATTTCAGTGGGAAAAGTAGCAATGCCTGCTGCGCAGATTCCTGCTGCAACTGAAGTAGTGACAGTGAAACAGTATAGGGCCTGGGGGAGCATGAAGAGATATCAAGGACAATTAATGATTTATTGGATGCAGGAGTTTTAAGTCAACTACTACAGCTTGGAACAACCCAATACGGCCTGTGAAAAAGTGATGGGTCGTGGAGGGAATTAAATAGGCACAGCCCGCCTCTACAGCGGCTGCAGCAGGGAACCACTGCTTTAAGAGAAGTTCAGAAACATCCCAGAAGCGGGTATGCTGTAATTGATTGAGCTGATGCATTTCCCACTATCCCAATTGCAGAGGAACAGAGGAACGTGGCAGGGGTGACAAGATACTTTCTGTAGATTGCCTCAGGGATGGCTGCACAGTCCAACCATTTGCCACAGAACAGTGGCTGAACATCTGCATGATGATAAACTGCCTCCTCCCATGCAGTCAGTCCATTGTACAGATTATATGTTAGATCTTTGTGCACATAGGATCCCTGAAACACAAACTCCTGAACGCGTCTGGGACTAGGAGTGGATCCAGCTGTGCTGAGGAACCTTACCTCTGTGGTTTGAAGAGTGCACACAGCCATGGGGTTGGCTCTGATCCTCATGACACAGCAGGAGAGCGTCCTGTAGGTGTGTGTGTAACCCTGTCCTCTCTGTGGAAAATAACCAAGAGCATCCAGCCATCTCCAGTCTTGTGAAGTCACTGTTACATCTGCTACAGCATATCTATGCTCATCAATAAATGCGTTCCTGCTTCCCCCTTAGGAGTGTGTATTGTAGCTGTATCTGTTATAAACTGGTGAAGTCTGCATGATAGCAACTAGGGACTCTATTATAAGATTCATGGAGTGAAAGCCACTCCCAAATTCTCACATGAATGGCACTGAGAGCTCATTATGATTGAGAAACAAGGGACCAACAGGAGCCATCAAGGGATGAAAGGGGAAAAAGGTATTATCTGTTACATATGAAGTAAGGCAGAATGTAAATAAATGTAACAGGGAGAAGAAACAACAGCAAAGATTTTATTTTTATTATTATTTTTTTTTTTAATAACCTACAGAAATTGATTTTGCTTGGTTTGTGTCAGGCACTCAGAACTATGCCACACGCTATGCACAGGGGGGATATGGAAATGTATCATATTGCGAAGCTACAAATCTGGAAGTCCATACTCTTAGTGAGGAATCAGAATCACCACACATTTGAAGTCCAGAATCATCACAGAATCAAAGAATCTGGAATTGGGAAACAATCACAGGATCTGAAATAACAGAACTTGCACTCACAGGAGCTAGCATCTTCATAGCATCCTCATACAATCCTCAGACTCTAGAATCCTAGACTCTAGTAACCCCATAATAACCCCACCACGTTTTGTTTCCTCACTCCCACAGAGGGAAACTTTCTACAGAGGATGCTCACAATTGATGCTATCAGTCAGCATCACCCAGCACTCCTTATGGAACTGGTTATCTAGAATATCAAAGCACTGCCAGTTACAAGTGCTCATAGGTTCTTCCTCAAAAGATGAATCTTTAATACTGTTTATCATTCTAATTTGGATATGGACAGGGAACCAAGGTCCAGAATCTTTATGAAAGGAATCCCATACCACTGTGCCCTTCACAAAACCTCTCCCCTGACACTGAGCGATCAGAGGCAGCACTGCCGATGGCAGCATCAGCTCAAGGGGACACAGCACTGGAAACGCAGCGACAGCGAGAACGCCATCAGCGACAACCACAACCCCCAAGTCCGTCGGGAGGAGCTGGAGGTCAGCGACAGCGACGCTACAACAACGACTCCAGGAGCTCCCCGCGGCTGCCAGCACCGTCCCGCTGGCGTTCCCACTCTCACGGCTCCACGCGGATGTCGGGCAGCAGCTGGCAGGCGGTGACGGTGGCCACGGCGGCAGCCACGGCGCGCAGGTCACGGCGCACCAGGCACAGGCAGTGCGCGGTGGCAGCTGCCCCAGCTCGGGCTCGGCCCAGGGGCCCCCCCAGGCCTTCCAGCAGCCGCGCAGCCCCATTGAAACTGCGTCCCAGCGCCTCAGCCATCGCGCCCCGCAGCCGCCCCTCGCCCGCCCCCAGGCGCTGCTGCAGCAGTGAGGGGCTCTCCCGGGACACCCCTGGCAGCGGCACTCGGGCCGCACTGTCCTCGTCCTCCTCCTCCTCGGTCTCCGACGCCTCCCCCGGAACCTTCAGCCCGGCTGCGAGGGTCCCGGCCGCGCTCCCCCCCGGCTCCGGCTCTGAGTCGCTCTCCGAGGCCTCGCCGGGCACCAGCGTGGGGGAAAGAGGGGCAGCCACGGTCTGCGAGAAGGGAACAAAAGGGAGGAAGGGGAAGAACGGCCCCATCAGGCACGGAAACCTCCGCCCCTTCTCCTGAGTCCCAGGGCAATACCCCGCATAACGGGCCCGCGCCCCCCCCGGGCCTCGCGAGACCCCCGCTTCCCCACCCCGTTCCCAGCCCCACGGGGCCCCCAGAACGCGTCCCGGCACCCGCAGCTCCGGGATGACGCCTTCCCAGCCCTACGTGGACCCCCGCGCCCCAGTAACGCGCCAGACCCACCGCCCAGCCCCGCGAGGACCCGCGTTTCCTCGGCCCCATACCGCCGATTCTCCGGGTCACGTGACGCTCGCCCCGGCCGCTGCGCGTCGCGTCGGGTGACGTCACGCCTCCGCGCGCCCGTTACCTGGACTCGCCCTCGCTCGGAGCGGGCACCCCACGTGACCCCGTTCGACCAATCGCCCCTCCGCCCAAGCTTTAAGTGACAGCCAGGGCAGCCAATTGGCTCCGCAGAGACGAAGGGAGGGACGGGACTCTCCCGGAAGAAGGGGCGGGGTGTGCACATGACAGGCGGCGGCGGCGGCAGCCAAAGTTCATTTAAGAGTTTAGGTAGAAAAACAAACTTCTGGTGGTCTCGGTAACACAGCTACAAAAGCACCGTACAGGACATTCACAGATGTGGCATAAACCAAAGCTGGCTCTTTGTAACAGCACATTTCCTTTGTTTATTCTATTTTTGTTGATGTACATTACATAGCTTTGATTATGACAGTAAGGTTTCCTGGGCCATCTGTGAGAGCTGCAGAGCTTCCACCTCCTTTAAGCGTCCGTCCACTCACAAGTACGACCAGCCTGGCTGAGTAAACTACGCTGCATGTGCTGAGATGAAGTAGTAATCAAAGCCGCAGTGAGCTTCTGGATCTCACCAGTTTCTCTGAAAACAGAGTGGTGGAAGTGAGTAATGCAAGTCCGTATGTAAAACGTGTCTATGTAATTAAAATATGTAATGCATGTTTCCTAACACACTATAAACTTGCTGAGGTGCAAGTCCTGCCCATTGTAGGCAAATCAGGAACAAAACAACCATAGAAAAAGTAGTTATGCAACACCAGCATTATAATCGCTATTTCTCAGAAAGCCTCTTGCAGGTGATCAAAGTTTATTAGCTCAATGCCTAAGGAAGTTTCTCTATAAAATTCCTGCTTACCTGTCCTGCTATAAACTCTGACCATAGATCAGTTTAACAGACTACAAGTGTATCACACATCTTACATATAAACGAGGATAAAGTGTTTCAGAGGAGAGCAGTCCCACTTTTCAGGAGCAGGCAGAATGTTATCTATGCTAACCCTGTGAAGGACACTGAAGTTACCAAGGGTTTTTCCCTCCTAACATCACATCGCATTTAACTGTTGTGCACCATTTTCTGTATTATTCTGCTAAAACCAATCACTGAATGAAATAGCTGCAGATGCTGCCACAGACAAATAACATAACTGACCTTGTACAGCATACAAAAACTCAAAGAACTTTTCTAATAGCTGCTGACTGAGTGGTTTTAAGCAGAAGGGACCCAATTTCTGCAAAGTTGTGTGTGGAGAGGAAAAAAAGAATCAGCAGTTTTCTTCACACTCAACCCTACCTTCTTTTGAGAAGAAATGCATTTCCTTCTTAGCCTCAAAGCAGCAACAAGGACATGAATAATGAATATAGTAGAACTTATATTAAGATTCCACTTCAGCATAACGTAACTCAAAGAGAAGTGAGCTTCCAAAGAGGGGTGTGCAGGGAAGGAAACAGTGACAGCACAGTGTTACCCGATGTGAAATACTGTCTCTTTCCAACTTATGTTCTAAATGAGGTATTGACTTTTGCACAGTTAAAATACAGAGCTCTTACTTTATGGAAAAAGTAAATCAGAACATGTAATGAAAGCCTGGAGCTGTACATCAATAATTAAAGGGCATCAAATCCACTGGAACTTCACTTGAGAATCTGAAGGAATTTTGGATCTCTGACTTACAAAATAAGCTGTTTTCCAGCCAGTAAGAAGATGAATTCGTATGCTTCAACTGCAGCTTCCTTTAAAATGCCCTCCTTAGCACACACTGACTTACGAAGCTAAAAATAAAAGCTTCAGGAAAAAAAAACAAAACTAAGGATGCTGTGTTCCTGTTAGTGCTTCATGCCTGCAGCTACCATGAGAGGTCAGGAAGGGAAGTAGTCACAGGATGAAGGTCTCTTCTCTAGAGAAAAATCAGACAAGCAAAGCACAAGTGATAACAAGGGAACTTCAGAAGCACATTTCGCTTTTAAGAAGGAAAACAGACACACCTTCATCCATTTGCTATGAAATGCCCCATCATTCCATATCTATAAAGCAAAAAGTAAACAGAAGTCAGTAGTAAACAGAAGCAGTAGCGCATACACGTACATAAATATTTCACCATCATTACTGAACTTTTTCATCAGCCCTCCAGGGGTTCATGAGCAGATTATGCCTAGGATGTTATGCTGCCACAGAAAAGCAAAAGCAGTCTGAGAGAAGCATCAGTGCAAGCACACCAAGTCCTAGAGCTTCCCTGCCTTGTCTAGTGCGACATGAAAACATCGGTCCCTTAAAGTAATTAAGGGTCAGACGTGTTTGTTAGAACAAAGAGCATATAAACCCTAAGGCTTGGATTTACCAGTCAGTGCAATGTTGAGGTCCCTCTCTTTAGCTTCTCTCATCAGCCACTGCTCACAGCTTCAGAAGTCATTCTCATCATTTCCATAGCGCATCTCAGAGAACTCAGTGCCATCTAAGAAGGAGACAGACATTATAAACACGTTATAAAATTCTCTGCATTTCTCACTGCCATACTATGCAGCAGGCACACTGCTCCAGCATGGCTCACACATCCTTTCCTCTGCACTTCAAACCGAAACAAGCAGTGAAGGGAAGAAGCAAAGCTGCCACTCTTCATTCTCAGCGTGTTAACTCTTGGGGATTTTTCCCTTTTT
>NW_024884368.1:4383-8364 GCF_019232065.1 Centrocercus urophasianus | reverse complement strand
CCCACCGGCCCCGCTCACCCCGCTCACCCCGCTGCCGCCGATCCCGGCCCTCAGGCACCGTCCCCTACATAAGCGGCACCGACCCCAGGAGGCCCCGGACCCCACGGGAGCCGACCGCATGGCACTGCTAAGACGAGCGGACAAAGCCAGCGCGGTGTCCACCACCGCTCCGCCCTCGCCGTCCGCCACGTGACCACGCGACCCGGCCGTCACCCGGGCAGGGCGGCCGCAGGGCGAAGCTGGCGGCCGCCATTTTGAGAAAGGGCACGGCATGTTCAGAGCGGCGGGGAGACGCGCTGCAGGGGGGCGCTGAGGAGCGGGTGAAGCCGTCGAGGAGCCATGTTGGGTGTGGGAACGCTGCCGGGCGGAAGCGGCGTGTTTGAACCGCGGCTGGACGGAGCTTCTAACGTTCTAAATTCTTGTGATTGGGGTTCTTCTCTTTGGGTTATTTTCTACATGGAGGACAGGGTTACACACACACCTACAGGACGCTCTCCTGCTGTGTCATGAGGATCAGAGCCAACCCCATGGCTGTGTGCACTCTTCAAACCACAGAGGTAAGGTTCCTCAGCACAGCTGGATCCACTCCTAGTCCCAGACAGTTTGTGTTCAAGGGATCCTGTATGGATAGATAGATATAACTTTAATGAAGCTGACAAAGCTCAAACCAAATTATTAGTCGCTTACTGAGGATCCGTACCATCAAGGTGTCTTGACATCGAGGTGGAAAGGATCTCTGTGCAGGTGTAACATCAAGAGGCATCCCTGCTCAAGGCTGTAGGAATGGAATGTTGTTCCTGCATTAGATATTAAAAAGGGGGAATTGATCTGAAGAAGCAGAGCACAATGTACTTGTATTTTGTAACTTGTCCTTAGAAATAGGTGATGTGAAAAAGTAGAAATACCATATGTGTTAGTAACCTATTTTAGAAATACAGTTGCTGAATTGTGTGATTAATTCTTGCTTGCAAAACTGCAGTAGCTCTTAAATGTTCCAAATAGTGTAGGTATAGTATTATGGACTAGAAAGCATATTGCAGGGCTATTCTGTTTGGATAAGAGACCCTCAGCAAAAGAAAAACAGATTTAAGAAACATCAAAGAAACCAGGGCCTCTGCACAAACAAGGCTGGCTTGCCTTGCTCTGTGGGTAGGTTGGGATGCAACAGACAGGGATCGAGATACTCCCCCCTATCCTCCTTCCAAGCTTATCTCTAAGCAAGGACGAGCAGATGTCCAGAAACAAGGACCGAGTGTTGAGTGAGCAAGTGAGAGAAGTTAACTAATTAGCGATATATGCTTAGCCAGCAATAATTGATGTTCATCCAGTATCCGTATGTTTAGTTGAGCGTTGGGAAGATTGTGAACCTGAAGTACTCGGCCAATGAGGATTCAGGGGAGAAAGAGATAAGTGTCGAGTTATAGGGCATAAAAGATGTAATGCTGTTTTCTGTGTGCTTTCCTGCTTGCATGAGTTAAGAGAGGACAAGATAAGGGTTAACCATTGTATAGCAATGCAGGTAAGCAGGATGTGAGGCCAGATAAGAAAAGAACACCTCGAAACTCTATTGTAAACTCGAAGAAACATTACACAAGGAACGGGTCAGGATCAGATTACTTCTGTTGAAGACAGTGAGCCTTCATCCCATGACCACCAGGAGACCCCCACTGCCCACGGCACACGTGCAATAGGGACGGACCATATGCTGATGGATTCTTGGAATTGTAGTGAATATGTGTATGAATTCCAGGAAAATAATTGATTATGTATTAGTTCGGCCTTTATCTGTACCAAGCTTTTGCCCTCTGTTGTGCAAGTTAGGAGGAACGATCCCCCTTGCACCCGGAGTCTGTGCAGCACTGATTAAAACATAGCTGCTTTTATAACTACTTTGTGGTTATAGAGTTTGATTCCACACATCAGCAGGAGGCCCAGCATTGCAATTGCAAATCAAATCTGCTTTATCAGAGATACTGTCCTGATAAATTATTTGGCTATTTCCAAACAAGGGAAGAGCTCGTCCTGCAGCCTGCTGCTGTGCAGAAGAGCTTAAGAGGTGCTTGTGCTGCTCTCTGTTTGGTGGTAAGATAATTGACTCATTGCTGCACTTTGTTTTTAGGCACGTGCTCAACTGGCCCTCAGCTGTTGAGCCAAAGGTCTGCTGTGAGTTCTTTCAGCCTCCCAGTCTGAGACAGTTTTGTGATCATAAATCTAATTTAGCCAGGAGTGTTGCTCACTGTCTTCTTGTGCCAGACTGAGGGAGGAAGGAAGGAAGAAAGAAAGGGAGAGGAGGGAGCGCACCATCACATTGCTTTGCTGGGAAGGAAGCCTGGTAAGAAGGCTGTGCTGCTGGTCTGAGTCCCAGCTGGCTTTTACGTTGCTCTCACTTATGTCTGTCCTTTGCCATAAAGATACCTGTGACAAAATGGTTATTTTGACATCATCCTCCAGTGGCTAGGATAACCAAGCCTTAGAAAAATACAACACCTCCCCCAGAGCTGTGATGACCGTGCTGCTGCTTGCTGATCCTCCCTCTTATCTGTGGTTTTCCTTTACAGGATGCAGTTCTTAATTGTGGCCCAAATCCCTGTGGGTTTCTTCTCCCACAAAGCTGCTCATCCTGGAGGAGCACAGGCACAGACACGAGGCCACAGCAGCTCTCCCGTTGTGTCAGACAGCAGAGACATTGGAGTGGAAGAAGGCCCTGCAGCTTCACAGGGGAAATTGCACACAGTCATTGACTTTCCATCCAAAAGATGATTTTCTTTTGCAGCACCTATCATACTTGTTTAGGTGTTTTTTTTTTTTTTTTTTTTTCATTTTTTATAATGCAAAACTTTGTGAAAATAAGTTACCTTAACCAAGCATGGAGTGTTGTAGCAAACTTCTACTCACTTTGGACTCTGAGGACTCAACTACCTTACAGCTGCCTGATGGGCTCAGTTTAGCCACGCAATGGCACCGTTCCTTTCCTGTTAAGCAGGTCAGGTGTATAAACCATCTGATGTTGATGCTTGCCAGTACTGCCTGCACCTGGAGACATCGGGGTTTTCCAGATTCCAGGACCATGTGCCTGAAATAAATTCGTGTTCTCCTCTAAGCAGAGCTGTTGGACTGACTTGCTTTTTGCTAAGACTGGGAAGAAGCAGAGATGCTGCGGCCCCAGCCCCACCTGACATGGGTCTCTATAGGGACGTGCTGCTGGCTTTGTTCTGGGCACTGCAGGGCTCTGTGACCAAAAATTACCCCCAGGAGCTGTTCTACCAGCTGTGCCCACACCTCACTGGCAAACATGGCTGAGAAGCCCCTGCACATGGCCAGCCAGGAGCTGCTGCCCTTCTGACCACCTCACTCAGTAACTGCTCTCTGCTTTGGTGCACATGCTGAAAGTTATTACTCAACAAATAACACAAATATAAGAAATAAACACTAAACAGGACTTACTGTCACAAGGTGGCCAGACAAGAGGAGTGAGAAAATGTGTAAGCATTGTGCAAGTTGTGTCTGTTTCCTTGGAGGCAGAAATGTTCATGCTCTCCTAGTTCACTTGGGTGCAATTTTACTTAAGATCCTCTCTAGATCTTCTGAGCCTGTTTGAGCCTTGAAGGGCATGCACAGTCCAGCCCTGAGTATTTCTTTACTGGGAGACCTGCTGCATTTCAATGGGAAGGTTACTGCTGCCCTCTGCAGCTGAGGAGAGCGCAGACCTTTGTCTTTGGGCTGTGGCATTGTTGTTTTAGTAAATCATGCCCTAGTCAAGGTTTGGATGAATTTGGCATGTACAGAAATTTGTGTACGCCTACCTGTTTTCCTATACTAGATTGTAAGCATTTAACAAAGTAAACCTCCTCGCTGTTTTAAATTACATCAAACAAATTGAGCAACCCAATTATGTATTTTGGACATTGTCACTTATTAAAGCAAGCAAGTAAACAAAACAGCTCTGGGTGTCCAGGGAGTCTCTGCTCCAGCAACAGCACG
>NW_024884368.1:0-4373 GCF_019232065.1 Centrocercus urophasianus | reverse complement strand
TTGCTGGAGTCGTCCTTTGTCTTGTCGGATGGGGGCTGGGATCTTTCGCAATGCATCCGTTTGTGATCCTTGCACAGTATCTTTAGAGCTGTGTAAGTCCTGGGGTCCATACATTTAAAGGTTATGTTTGTTGATGTTTCAGGAGGTCTGTGGTTGGAAGCTGTGGTTACTGCAGTTTCCTAGGGATAAGCTTGGTTAACAAACAACAGATTGCTCCTATTACACTCATTTTGCCAGTTACAAATTCATCACTTACTGCAGTAAGAACACCACATTTTCCTTCAGCTTTACTACGAATTCCACACCTTGCTGTCATTCCTTCCTTAGCTGAATTTTCTCCACCCTTAACTGTTATCGCATCTGTTACCAAATCCAGCGCCGCCTTCGGCACAAGCTGCTCTTCTGTTCAATGAGGGCAGAACCCTCCTGGACGCTGCCAGCCCCCCCTCCCAGCTCTTCCTGCGGAGATCTCTGGGTCCTAGAGCCCGGCTCTCAGCTCCTTCCTCCTAAGGCTTCCCGTGCTGACACCGGGACACCGAGTTTCCTACACCTCTGCAGATCAAGCCTATTCTCGCTTGCAGCGCTTTGTTTTCGTCCCCATTCGCAATTAACGCTTTGTTTGCGTTCTGGTTACCAGCGGGGGGAGGAGCAGTGCGGGGATGCGTTCTCTTGCCGGCACTGATCTGCTTTGGCTCGAGCAGATCACAGACTTGAATATTTTCACTCACTGTTCTCCTTTAAACTTTCGGCTGGTTTTTGCTTTTGTTGTTCTGTTTCTCACAATTCCACTACTTGTACCCTCAGTTACGATTCCATGTTCCATTCCTAATTCCTCTTCCATTCAGCATTTATGTTTGCACTTCCATACAGCATTAACACACTTCTGTACACTGTTAACAATTCCTCCTCCGTATACCATTATCAATTACATTTCCATATGCCATTTACAGTTACACTTTCATATGCCATAAGCATTTACCAATCACAAAGAGAGACAATAACCAGTACAGTTTATCCTCAAGATGCTTCCTCTCCCCCGAGTTCTCAGTGGGAATGAGAGCCTTCCCATTCACATGATTCAGGTTCTGTACTCGTATCATAGTTTTTCCATTAATATTCACTCTTTCCCAGTCAACTGAAACGAAACGAGGGCTATTGGCTGTGCTCTGTATTCACATCCTTGCTTTAAAAAGTTCAATACACGTGTAGGTTCAGCAAGCCTTGCAGCTGGAAGTGCCTCCTGCATTCCCTCTGTTTTGCTGAAGTACCGTAGCTTTAAGGATGCTGTGGGTGTGCTCCGCTACGGCTTATCTTGTAACACTGTCACACTGTCATACTTTCTGGGATAGAGATCCGCACGGTTGCAGGGCTGTTTCCCATGCCCGGAGGCAATACCGTCCAATGATGCTGCGGGGCTGGTGCTGATCTCTGCAGAGAGGGCGAAAAAACAAACCTCGGAGCACCGTCGGGGTCCAGAGAGATGGTGCAAAAGCAGTCTTTGAAGTCAGCCGTGACAAGTCCGGAAACATACAACTTCTGTGCGCGGGGCCCCGTTGATCCGAACTCTGCAGCACCCTTTTCGTGGGCGCAGCTGGCGCCGGCTGTGCCCGAGAATGAAGCAGCTGAGCGATGCAAGCGATGCCAGCGCTTCACACGGGGGCGCGGCTGTGACCGTGCGTCCCAAGTCCTGCAGGACGCCGTGCAACAGCGCTTCCCAGCACGGCTCTGATCTGGGGCTACAGGGATAACAGAGGAAGTTTTCAACCTCTCCGTCTTTCCGGCTTTCCTGGCCTCCCACCCAGCAGCTGCGCGTGGATCACGAGGGGACAAATCCGTCTCTTCCCGCCGCCGGGATCCTCGGGGGGCGACGCAGTAAAAATCCATCCGATGGCGGCGGCCGGCAGCCGATGGCACTGCGGGCTGATCTGTAGAGCAACCAGCCGCTCCCTTGCCCTCAGGCAGACTGGGGCTGTCAGATGGCGATCTTAAGTGGCTCTTTAGCGCTTCAAAGAGCTTTCTCCCTTTCTGCAGCTCCCCGAACGCTGTTTTACCATCCACAGTAGCAGCGTCCCATAGCATCACCCCGACCCGGTCCTCTACTTCGGGATCGAAAATTGCCTGATTTGTGATCGAGGGGTCACTCACGTGCTGTAAAATGGCAGCGGACACGGTTTTTCCCCATTTTTTAAGAATAATCTGTAAAGTAACCGGGACGTTCTTTGTTCGGAGCTCACATTAATCCCCACGGCAACGGTCCGGAGAAAGGCAATCCGAGCTGTCGGGGCGATGAATCCTCAGGTTGTGGCGCTTCTCTCAGCGCACCCACGCTTCTCTCAGTGCCACACTTTTCTCAGCGTGCTCCGTGCTTTTCTCGCCACCTGTCACGCTTTTCTCAGCGTGCTCCGGACCGGTCAGTCTTCGGGTCTCTGTTTGGACGCCAGTTGTCGGCGCTCAGTCGAATTAGAGAGCTTGCACGGTTTCTTGTAGCATCAGAATCGTTCCCCGAATAGTTCTGCTTTATGGTGCTCAACATACATCTTACATCCCATTCACTTACCAGCAGGAAAATCCTGTCCCTCTCATCAGTTACTTGGCCTTGCTTCTCCCAGACAACAGTGACAAAGCATGAAAGGTTTCTGAAGTGTGGTAAGGTTAACAGTGCATACAAACAGAACCTCCTGTTTACCCTTAGGCGCAAAGAGATCCCATTTGCTCTCAGTTTTACACTCCGGACTCCCAAGGTTTCACAGTGACAGGGTCTATTAAGGAGTCTGATAAACTCTTTGCTGACTGCTCAGTTACATCTTCCCCCCACATCTCCTCCTTCCTTATTAATAAAAAAGGCACGGTTCAAAGCATCCTGTATCACTTCTTGTATACACTGCAACAAGCGTGAAACACAAATCGCAGAATCACAGAATGGCCAGGATTGGAAGGGACCTCAAGGATCATGAATCTCCAACCCCCCTGCCACATGCAGGGCCACCAACCTTCACGTTGAATGCTAAACCAGGCTGCCCAGGGACCCATCCAACCTGGCCCTGAACACCTCCAAGGACAGGGCATCCACAACCTCTCTGGGCAGCTGTTCCAGCACCTCACCACTCTCTGGGTAAAGAATTTCCCCTTGATGTCTGACCTAAATCTCCCCTCCCTCAACTTAAAACCATTTCCCCTCATCCTACACATATCAACCCTTCCAAAGACTTGATTCCCCTCCCCTCTGTAGGCTCCTTTAGGTACTGCAGGCTGCAATGAGGTCACCCCACAGCCTTCTTTTCTCCAGGCTGAACAAGCCCAGCTCTCTCAGCCTGTCCTCATAGGGGAGGTGCTCCAGTCCCCTGATCATCCTAGTGGCCCTCCTCTGGACCCTCTCCAACAGCTCCCTGTCTTTTTTGTACTACGGGCTCCACACTTGGACACAGTATTCCAAATGGGGCCTCACAAGAGCAGAGTAGAGGGGGACAATCACCTTCCTGTCCCTGCTGGCCACCCCTCTTTTGATGGACCCCCAGATACCATTTGCCCTCTGAGCTGCAACACTGTTGGCTCATATTAAGCTTTTCATCCATCAGGACCCCCATGTCCTTCTCCACAGGGCTGCTCTCAAGGACCGCTCCTTCCAGCCTGTATGGATGCCTGGGATTCCTCCGGCCCAAATGCAAAACCTTGCACTTTGCCGTGTTGAACCTCACCAGGTTCACCCTGCCCAGCTTTCCAGCCTCTCGAGGTCCCTCTGCATGGCATCCCTTCCTTCAACTGTGTTGACCTCATCGCTCAGCTTGGTGTCATCAGTGAACTTGCTGAGGATGCACTCGATTCCTACATCGATGTCATTGATAAAGATGTTGAAGAGCACCGGTCCCAACACAGAGCCCTGGGGGACGCCTCTTGTTACCGGCCTCCGCCTGGACACAGAGCCATTGATGACCACCCTCTGAAAGACTGCGGCCTTTCAACCAGTTTCTTATCCATTTAGTGGTCCATCCATCAAATCCACATCCCTCCAATTTGGAGATGAGGATGTGGTGGGGGACCATGTCAAAGGCCTTGCTCAAGTCCAGGTAAATGACATCGGTCGCCTTCCCCTTATCCACGGATGCCGTCACTCCATCATAGAAGGCCACCAGATTGGTCAAGCATGACCTTCCTCTAGAGAAGCCATGCTGACTGTCACAGATGACATGCCCATCCCTCATGTGGCTGAGCATGTCATCCAGGAGGACCTGTTCCATGGATGTGGCTTTTTTCCCACAAATCCCTGTTTTTCCCCTTCAATCTGCGGTTTTCTCCCCGAAATCCCTGTTTTTCCCCTTAAATCTGGGGTTTTCTCCCAGAAATCCCTGTTTTTCCACTAAAATGTGGGGTTTTCT